>NC_056733.1:942981583-943024083 GCF_019279795.1 Protopterus annectens
TATTGTTACAAGGACTTGCTTAGTGTATATAATATTGTTACAAGGACTTGCTTAGTGTATATAATATTGTTACAAGGACTTGCTTAGTGTATATAATATTGTTACAAGGACTTGCTTAGTGTATACAATATTGTTACAAGGACTTGCTTAGTGTATACAATATTGTTACAAGGACTTGTTTAGTGTATATAATAATGTTACACGGACTTGCTTAGTGTATGTAATATTGTTAGAAGGACTTGCTTAGTGTATATAATATTGTTACAAGGACTTGCTTAGTGTATATAATATTGTTACAAGGACTTGCTTAGTGTATATAATATTGTTACAAGGACTTGCTTAGTGTATATAATATTGTTACAAGGACTTGCTTAGTGTATATAATATTGTTACAAGGACTTGCTTAGTGTATATAATATTGTTACAAGGACTTGCTTAGTGCATATAATATTGTTACAAGGACTTGCTTAGTGTATATAATATTGTTACAAGGACTTGCTTAGTGTATATAATATTGTTACAAGGACTTGCTTAGTGTATATAATATTGTTACAAGGACTTGCTTAGTGTATATAATATTGTTACAAGGACTTGCTTAGTGTATATAATATTGTTACAAGGACTTGCTTAGTGCATATAATATTGTTACAAGGACTTGCTTAGTGCATATAATATTGTTACAAGGACTTGCTTAGTGCATATAATATTGTTACAAGGACTTGTTTAGTGTATATAATATTGTTACAAGGACTTGCTTAGTGTATATAATATTGTTACAAGGACTTGCTTAGTGTATATAATATTGTTACAAGGACTTGCTTAGTGTATATAATATTGTTACAAGGACTTGCTTAGTGTATATAATATTGTTACAAGGACTTGCTTAGTGTATATAATATTGTTACAAGGACTTGCTTAGTGTATATAATATTGTTACAAGGACTTGCTTAGTGTATATAATATTGTTACAAGGACTTGCTTAGTGTATATAATATTGTTACAAGGACTTGCTTAGTGTATATAATATTGTTACAAGGACTTGCTTAGTGTATATAATATTGTTACAAGGACTTGCTTAGTGTATATAATATTGTTACAAGGACTTGCTTAGTGTATATAATATTGTTACAAGGACTTGCTTAGTGCATATAATATTGTTACAAGGACTTGCTTAGTGCATATAATATTGTTACAAGGACTTGCTTAGTGCATATAATATTGTTACACGGACTTGCTTAGTGCATATAATATTGTTACAAGGACTTGCTTAGTGTATATAATATTGTTACAAGGACTTGCTTATTGCATATAATATTGTTACAAGGACTTGCTTAGTGCATATAATATTGTTACAAGGACTTGCTTAGTGTATATAATATTGTTACAAGGACTTGCTTAGTGTATATAATATTGTTACAAGGACTTGCTTAGTGTATATAATATTGTTACAAGGACTTGCTTGGTGTATATAATATTGTTACAAGGACTTGCTTAGTGTATATAATATTGTTACAAGGACTTGCTTAGTGTATATAATATTGTTACAAGGACTTGCTTAGTGTATATAATATTGTTACAAGGACTTGCTTAGTGCATATAATATTGTTACAAGGACTTGCTTAGTGCATATAATATTGTTACAAGGACTTGCTTAGTGTATATAATATTGTTACAAGGACTTGCTTATTGTATATAATATTGTTACATGGACTTGCTTAGTGTATAAAATATTGTTACAAGGACTTGCTTAGTGTATATAATATTGTTACAAGGACTTGCTTAGTGTATATAATATTGTTACAAGGACTTGCTTAGTGTATATAATATTGTTACAAGGACTTGCTTAGTGTATATAACATTGTTACAAGGACTTGCTTAGTGTATATAATATTGTTACAAGGACTTGCTTAGTGTATATAATATTGTTACAAGGACTTGCTTAGTGCATATAATATTGTTACAAGGACTTGCTTAGTGTATATAATATTGTTACAAGGACTTGCTTAGTGTATATAATATTGTTACAAGGACTTGCTTATTGTATATAATATTGTTACAAGGACTTGCTTATTGTATATAATATTGTTACAAGGACTTGCTTAGTGTATATAATATTGTTACAAGGACTTGCTTAGTGTATATAATATTGTTACAAGGACTTGCTTAGTGTATATAATATTGCTACAAGGACTTTCTTAGTGTATATAATATTGTTACAAGGACTTGCTTAGTGTATATAATATTGTTACAAGGACTTGCTTAGTGTATATAATATTGTTACAAGGACTTGCTTAGTGTATATAATATTGTTACAAGGACTTGCTTAGTGCATATAATATTGTTACAAGGACTTGCTTAGTGCATATAATATTGTTACAAGGACTTGCTTAGTGCATATAATATTGTTACAAGGACTTGCTTAGTGTATATAATATTGTTACAAGGACTTGCTTAGTGCATATAATATTGTTACAAGGACTTGCTTAGTGTATATAATATTGTTACAAGGACTTGCTTAGTGTATATAATATTGTTACAAGGACTTGCTTAGTGTATATAATATTGTTACAAGGACTTGCTTAGTGTATATAATATTGTTACAAGGACTTGCTTAGTGTATATAATATTGTTACAAGGACTTGCTTAGTGTATATAATATTGTTACAAGGACTTGCTTAGTGCATATAATATTGTTACAAGGACTTGCTTAGTGCATATAATATTGTTACAAGGACTTGCTTAGTGTATATAATATTGTTACAAGGACTTGCTTAGTGTATATAATATTGTTACAAGGACTTGCTTAGTGTATATAATATTGTTACAAGGACTTGCTTAGTGCATATAATATTGTTACAAGGACTTGCTTAGTGCATATAATATTGTTACAAGGACTTGCTTAGTGTATATAATATTGTTACAAGGACTTGCTTAGTGTATATAATATTGTTACAAGGACTTGCTTAGTGTATATAATATTGTTACAAGGACTTGCTTAGTGTATATAATATTGTTACAAGGACTTGCTTAGTGTATATAATATTGTTACAAGGACCTGCTTAGTGTATATAATATTGTTACAAGGACTTGCTTAGTGTATATAATATTGTTACAAGGACTTGCTTAGTGTATATAATATTGTTACAAGGACTTGCTTAGTGTATATAATATTGTTACAAGGACTTGCTTAGTGTATATAATATTGTTACAAGGACTTGCTTAGTGTATATAATATTGTTACAAGGACTTGCTTAGTGTATATAATATTCTTACAAGGACTTGCTTAGTGTATATAATATTGTTCCAAACACTTGCTTAGTGTATATAATATTGTTACAAGGACTTGCTTATTGTATATAATATTGTTACATGGACTTGCTTAGTGTATATAATATTGTTACAAGTACTTGCTTAGTGTATATAATATTGTTACAAGGACTTGCTTAGTGTATATAATATTGTTACAAGGACTTGCTTAGTGTATAAAATATTGTTACAAGGACTTGCTTAGTGTATATAATATTGTTACAAGGACTTGTTTAGTGTATATAATATTGTTACAAGGACTTGCTTAGTGTATATAATATTGTTACAAGGACTTGCTTAGTGCATATAATATTGTTACAAGGACTTGCTTAGTGCATATAATATTGTTACAAGGACTTGCTTAGTGCATATAATATTGTTACAAGGACTTGCTTAGTGCATATAATATTGTTACAAGGACTTGCTTAGTGCATATAATATTGTTACAAGGACTTGCTTAGTGCATATAATATTGTTACAAGGACTTGCTTAGTGTATATAATATTGTTACAAGGACTTGCTTAGTGCATATAATATTGTTACAAGGACTTGCTTAGTGTATATAATATTGTTACAAGGACTTGCTTAGTGTATATAATATTGTTACAAGGACTTGCTTAGTGTATATAATATTGTTACAAGGACTTGCTTAGTGTATATAATATTGTTACAAGGACTTGCTTAGTGTATATAATATTGTTACAAGGACTTGCTTAGTGTATATAATATTGTTACAAGGACTTGCTTAGTGTATATAATATTGTTACAAGGACTTGCTTAGTGTATATAATATTGTTACAAGGACTTGCTTAGTGCATATAATATTGTTACAAGGACTTGCTTAGTGCATATAATATTGTTACAAGGACTTGCTTAGTGCATATAATATTGTTACAAGGACTTGCTTAGTGCATATAATATTGTTACAAGGACTTGCTTAGTGTATATAATATTGTTACAAGGACTTGCTTAGTGTATATAATATTGTTACAAGGACTTGTTTAGTGTATATAATATTGTTACATGGACTTGCTTAGTGTATATAATATTGTTACAAGGACTTGTTTAGTGTATATAATATTGTTACAAGGACTTGCTTAGTATATATAATATTGTTACATGGACTTGCTTAGTGTATAAAATATTGTTACAAGGACTTGCTTAGTGTATATAATATTGCTACAAGGACTTGCTTAGTGTATATAATATTGTTACATGGACTTGCTTAGTGTATATAATATTGTTACAAGGACTTGCTTAGTGCATATAATATTGTTACAAGGACTTGCTTAGTGCATATAATATTGTTACAAGGACTTGCTTAGTGCATATAATATTGTTACAAGGACTTGCTTAGTGCATATAATATTGTTACAAGGACTTGCTTAGTGCATATAATATTGTTACAGGGACTTGCTTAGTGCATATAATATTGTTACAAGGGCTTGTTTAGTGCATATAATATTGTTACAAGGGCTTGCTTAGTGCATATAATATTGTTACAAGGACTTGCTTAGTGCATATAATATTGTTACAAGGACTTGCTTAGTGCATATAATATTGTTACAAGGACTTGCTTAGTGTATATAATATTGTTACAAGGACTTGCTTAGTGTATATAATATTGTTACAAGGACTTGCTTAGTGTATATAATATTGTTACAAGGACTTGCTTAGTGTATATAATATTGTTACAAGGACTTGCTTAGTGCATATAATATTGTTACAAGGACTTGCTTAGTGCATATAATATTGTTACAAGGACTTGCTTAGTGTATATAATATTGTTACAAGGACTTGCTTAGTGTATATAATATTGTTACAAGGACTTGCTTAGTGTATATAATATTGTTACAAGGACTTGCTTAGTGTATATAATATTGTTACAAGGACTTGCTTAGTGTATATAATATTGTTACAAGGACTTGCTTAGTGTATATAATATTGTTACAAGGACTTGCTTAGTGTATATTATATTGTTACAAGGACTTGCTTAGTGTATATAATATTGTTACAAGGACTTGCTTAGTGTATATAATATTGTTACAAGGACTTGCTTAGTGCATATAATATTGTTACAAGGACTTGCTTAGTGCATATAATATTGTTACAAGGACTTGCTTAGTGCATATAATATTGTTACAAGGACTTGCTTAGTGCATATAATATTGTTACAAGGACTTGCTTAGTGCATATAATATTGTTACAAGGACTTGCTTAGTGTATATAATATTGTTACAAGGACTTGCTTAGTGCATATAATATTGTTACAAGGACTTGCTTAGTGTATATAATATTGTTACAAGGACTTGCTTAGTGTATATAATATTGTTACAAGGACTTGCTTAGTGTATATAATATTGTTACAAGGACTTGCTTAGTGTATAAAATATTGTTACAAGGACTTGCTTAGTGCATATAATATTGTTACAAGGACTTGCTTAGTGCATATAATATTGTTACAAGGACTTGCTTAGTGTATATAATATTGTTACAAGGACTTGGTTAGTGGATATAATATTGTTACAAGGACTTGCTTAGTGCATATAATATTTTTACAGGGACTTGCTTAGTGCATATAATATTGTTACAAGGACTTGCTTAGTGTATATAATATTGTTACAAGGACTTGCTTAGTGTATATAATATTGTTACAAGGACTTGCTTAGTGTATATAATATTGTTACAAGGACTTGCTTGGTGTAAATAATATTGTTACAAGGACTTGCTTGGTGTATAAAATATTGTTACAAGGACTTGCTTAGTGCATATAATATTGTTACAAGGACTCGTTTAGTGCATATAATATTGTTACAAGGACTTGTTTAGTGTATATAATATTGTTACAAGGACTTGTTTAGTGTATATAATATTGTTACAAGGACTTGCTTGGTGTATAAAATATTGTTACAAGGACTTGCTTAGTGCATATAATATTGTTACAAGGACTTGTTTAGTGCATATAATATTGTTACAAGGACTTGCTTAGTGCATATAATATTGTTACAAGGACTTGCTTAGTGTATATAATATTGTTACAAGGACTTGCTTGGTGTATATAATATTGTTACAAGGACTTGCTTAGTGTATATAATATTGTTACAAGGACTTGCTTAGTGTATATAATATTGTTACAAGGACTTGCTTAGTGTATAAAATATTGTTACAATGACTTGCTTAGTGTATATAATATTGTACAAGGACTTGCTTACTGTATATAATATTGTTACAAGGACTTGCTTAGTGTATATAATATTGTTACAAGGACTTGTTTAGTACATATAATATTGTTACAAGGACTTGCTTAGTGTATATAATATTGTTACAAGGACTTGCTTAGTGTATATAATATTGTTACAAGGACTTGCTTAGTGCATATAATATTGTTACAAGGACTTGCTTAGTGCATATAATATTGTTACAAGGACTTGCTTAGTGCATATAATATTGTTACAAGGACTTGCTTAGTGTATATAATATTGTTACAAGGACTTGCTTAGTGTATATAATATTGTTACAAGGACTTGCTTAGTGTATATAATATTGTTACAAGGACTTGTTTAGTGTATATAATATTGTTACATGGACTTGCTTAGTGTATATAATATTGTTACAAGGACTTGTTTAGTGTATATAATATTGTTACAAGGACTTGCTTAGTGTATATAATATTGTTACAAGGACTTGCTTAGTGTATATAATATTGTTACAAGGACTTGCTTAGTGTATATAATATTGTTACAAGGACTTGCTTAGTATATATAATATTGTTACATTGACTTGCTTAGTGTATAAAATATTGTTACAAGGACTTGCTTAGTGTATATAATATTGTTACAAGGACTTGCTTAGTGTATATAATATTGTTACAAGGACTTGCTTAGTGTATATAATATTGTTACAAGGACTTGCTTAGTGCATATAATATTGTTACAAGGACTTGCTTAGTGCATATAATATTGTTACAAGGACTTGCTTAGTGCATATAATATTGTTACAAGGACTTGCTTAGTGCATATAATATTGTTACAAGGACTTGCTTAGTGCATATAATATTGTTACAAGGACTTGCTTAGTGCATATAATATTGTTACAAGGACTTGCTTAGTGCATATAATATTGTTACAAGGACTTGCTTAGTGTATATAATATTGTTACAAGGACTTGCTTAGTGCATATAATATTGTTACAAGGACTTGCTTAGTGCATATAATATTGTTACAAGGACTTGCTTAGTGTATATAATATTGTTACAAGGACTTGCTTAGTGTATATAATATTGTTACAAGGACTTGCTTAGTGTATATAATATTGTTACAAGGACTTGCTTAGTGTATATAATATTGTTACAAGGACTTGCTTAGTGTATATAATATTGTTACAAGGACTTGCTTAGTGTATATAATATTGTTACAAGGACTTGCTTAGTGTATATAATATTGTTACATGGACTTGCTTAGTGTATATAATATTGTTACAAGGACTTGCTTAGTGTATATAATATTGTTACAAGGACTTGCTTAGTGTATATAATATTGTTACAAGGACTTGCTTAGTGTATATAATATTGTTACAAGGACTTGCTTAGTGTATATAATATTGTTACAAGGACTTGCTTAGTGTATATAATAATGTTACAAGGACTTGTTTAGTGTATATAATAATGTTACACGGACTTGCTTAGTGTATATAATATTGTTACAAGGACTTAGTGCATATAATATTGTTACAAGGACTTGCTTAGTGTATATAATATTGTTACAAGGACTTGCTTAGTGTATATAATATTGTTACAAGGACTTGCTTAGTGTATATAATATTGTTACAAGGACTTGCTTAGTGTATATAATATTGTTACAAGGACTTACTTAGTGCATATAATATTGTTACAAGGACTTGCTTAGTGTATATAATATTGTTACAAGGACTTGCTTAGTGTATATAATATTGTTACAAGGACTTGCTTAGTGTATATAATATTGTTACAAGGACTTGCTTGGTGTATATAATATTGTTACAAGGACTTAGTGCATATAATATTGTTACAAGGACTTGCTTAGTGTATATAATATTGTTTCAAGGACTTGCTTAGTGTATATAATATTGTTACAAGGACTTGCTTAGTGCATATAATATTGTTACAAGGACTTGTTTAGTGTATACTATAGTGTTACAAGGACTTGTTTAGTGTATATAATATTGTTACAAGGACTTGCTTAGTCTATATAATATTGTTACATGGACTTGCTTAATGTATATAATATTGTTACAAGGACTTGCTTAGTGTATATAATATTGTTACAAGGACTTGCTTAGTGTATATAATATTGTTACAAGGACTTGTTTAGTGTATATAATATTGTTACAAGGACTTACTTAGTGCATATAATATTGTTCAAAGACTTGCTTAGTGTATATAATATTGTTACAAGGACTTGCTTTCTTTTCTGAAAAGTACTTGTATAAGTATTTTCTCAATATTCTTCTTTTTATTTGTGTGAAAATGTTCATCACATCCTCCAAATGAGATAAATAGAGAAAGCTGTTGGCTTTGTAATGCGCTTAGTATACTTTTATGTTTGTCACATTTATATCGACATCAGCTGTGAATGAAGACTTATTTCATTATGAAGCTCAATATGAGCACAGCACTGATGACACGTACCTGTAAAACACTGTAGCTAATGCACTTGAGACTGACATTGTGTCTTTCTTCTGTACAGGTATGGCTTCAATCCACTTTGTGAAATAATCCGTGACTGTTACAAGGCAGGTATTACCCCTGGTGCTTGCTGGGAAGGGACCTCAAGCAGAAAGAACAAAACAGAGGAGTACATTTGTAAAAATAAAAATCACAATGTTATCTTTAATGAAATAAAATGCAGCAGTTAATTATTATTTTATATTTCCTATCCATTATACTGTAGGGCCATCTTTGAGCCCTTCTGCCTGAGTATTGGGCAGTGTATGGCTATTATGAATATGTACTGGGACAATGCAAGAATGTGCAGACATGAATAAGAAGAGACCCACAGCAATACAACAAACCGACTGTACAAACCCTGTCCCCAGTCTGTAGCCACAGTCCTCTGTTCGAGCAACACTTTCCATAAGTGCTACCCTGAATGCTACAGCACATGTTCCCTGAAAACCTTCTCTCAAAAATAGGTCAGAGGGAGTCAGAGACAGAACAAACATTTTTAAATAACCAAATCCGATTGTGCAGATAATTTATTACAATGGCAGGGACTCTGTTCCATATCCTTGTTTCCAAAATGGACACACTGTTCGTACTACCTTTTTCGTTTATACAGATTATGTTCTCTGCTAATGAAGCTCTCTTCATTTATTAAACACAAGCACAATCACAGATGACACACACACACACACACACACACACACACACACACACACACACACACACACACACACACACACACACACACACACACACAGTTTGTTACTCTCCAAAATCAAAGCCTCTGTCAACTAACCTGCTCTCTACTTTCACCTTCCCTGCCCCTACAATATCCCCTCCCCCAGACCCTTCCCATTTTCTCCTGTGCTCTCCTGTGGAGATGGCTTTTTGCCCTAGAAGACATTGTGACTGGTGTGACTAACCAATTCTCTTCCTACTTTGTCAGATCCAGCTTCTGCTACCATTACATCTCTCTTATTCCATTTCACCATAAGAAACATTTGTAACTAGTATTTCAGTTTTCCTGCCTTATCTTGTTACAGCCTTCCATATCTGCTTACTTATCTGAATGTCTGCTCTTCACCCTTATGTCTGTAGAGACATTTGGTGACATTATATTGTTTTACTCCATTTAAAAGGTTAGTTATGTGTGAAAGACACAGACTGACAGACAGAGAAAAACATATTAGTATGCATCTCTTGACCTGCCTGTCTAAATCTTTGCTTGGTTTCATAATTCAGACCTTAAGTACATACCACAAAATCAAACTCAACCTCTGCTACTCAGGCTAAACTCTTTGTATTCCTCCCTTCCTGCTCAGGGAAAATTGGGTTAAACCCATTATACAACCCAATAACTACAAATATCTCAGGAAGAACCATGGCCTCCACCCTGAACTTTCATTATTAATTTATCTATTACCACCTCCAAATAATAGTCTCACAACTTAAATAATCCTTCTGGCATTCTTGGATAACAACTCCAGGGACCCAAACCTCCATGTTGAAGAATCTTTTAGTACCAAAAGTCATACATGTGTTACCTTTATCACCCTGAGAAATTCCAAAAACACATTCTTCAAAAAAAAACTTCATAAAATCTGTCATTGTACTACACTTACAACCCCACTCACTCCTGATTTTATCTTGCTAAATACCAGCTACCTTTAATAGAAGACTCAGGACAACTCAAGAATTTGTTTTTTTGTTGTCCTGAGGCTTCTATTAAAGTTTGCCATAGTTTACAGTTATTTGAGGCTTTGTGCACGTTGATGTGCACACTTCCAGTTTTCCTTTTATTTGTATTAGTTTGTGTTGCACGGCTACTTCTGTTTCCCATTTTAAATACCAGCACTTTCCATATCAAGCAAAATACTTCATTTTTGTGTTTAGTTATATAATCTTCCTTTAAACAACTTTGCCTCACCTTTGGGCTCATAAACTTCAAACCTCCACCATTCTAACTTCCTAAGATCACAATCTAGAAGCTGTGGGGCCCGGAGAGCTCCTGCCTGGGTGAGCATGGTCAGGCAGAGGCCCCCAGTGCCCCAATCACAGTAATATCCATCCCCTGTTCTGTCCTGCAATAACTGCCCCAGCCATCTGGAACTCCTTACCTGCCACAGTTAGGTCACCACCTATATATTCCTGATTTAGCACAGCGTGATACACTCACTATGTGATCTGGTTTGCTGCAGCTCTCCTTACTCTTAAACCTTTCCAAGCACTTGCATTCACCTTCATAAACCTTCTCCTTTTTTAAATAAAGTTGTTATAGTTAACATTTCATTTTAGTTAACATGAAGTAAATTACATGAGACTGTAAATCTGAATGCAGCACGTAGCAACTACCACCATTTTCTTAACCTCTCTTATTAATCCCATACATAACTCCTGTTATGCATGTTTATTAGTCCCATACATAACTCCTGTTACGCATGTTTATTAATCCCATACATAACTCCTGTTATGCATGTTTATTAATCCCATACATAACTCCTGTTATGCATGTTTATTAGTCCCATACATAACTCCTGTTACGCATGTTTATTAATCCCATACATAACTCCTGTTATGCATGTTTATTAATCCCATACATAACTCCTGTTATGCATGTTTATTAGTCCCATACACAATTCCTCCTGTTACGTATGCATTGTCACGGCTTTTATTTTCTATATTCCAATCACTATATACTACACCAGTAACTTGGATATAATGATTGTTTCATTTAACGTACTTCTAAGCATCTGTATTTCCTACAATATACCACAGAAACTGTCACGCATATTTACTTTACTCATAGTCAGTGTTAATGCGTGTACTGTTTTGTTTGCTCTCCCTAGGTATCACTAATTAATACATTTAAATAACACAAGTGCTGCTTCCCTTACTTGCATTGAGTTTAAAACACTGACACAGTTAGGGTCACATTACTTACTTCTACTTGTTTTGCATTTGCACCCATTTTCAGCTTTGTAACTATACAGTTATAAATGAACTTTTTCACTTTTTGTAACTTCATCATGTAATTTCTGTTATTCTGGCTAGGGTCCAGGTAGCGAATGAAAAGGATATTTGGATCAGTTCACTTACCTACTTACCATAAGTAAATACATTTGAATACGTCTGAACTTCCAATCCATCCATCCACAACCCCTTTTTCCCATTTTTGCACATAGGATTGGGGTGTCACTTTAACAGTAACAACCATCTAGCACCAAGGTTTACTCTGCCGGGCAACTATCCCTGCCGCAGACGTACTTCAACACCATACATTCACACTTATGGCCAACTTAAAGTGTCCAATCCATCTACTGCATGTTTTTGGAATGTGGGAAGAAACCCACATGAGCACAGGGCGGACATGCAGACTCCGCAAAGAAGGCACCTCAGCCAAGAACCGAACAGTGAAATCGGAATAGGAAGCCAGGAGTAATGTCACTTAAGGAATACACTGAGAATACGTAGCAATTGGTAAAGAGTAACAGCAGTGGGACAGGAAGCCAGGAGTAGTGTCACTTAAGGAATGCAAGAGTAACAGCAGCGGGATAGGAAGTCAGGAGTAGTGTCACTTAAGGAATGCACTGAGAATACGTAACAATTAATAAAGAGTAACAGCAGTAGGATAAGAAGCCAGGGGTACTGTTATTTAAGGAATGCACTGAGAATACGTAGCAATTAGTAGAGAGTAACAGCAGTGGGATAGGAAGCCGGGAGTAGTGTCGCTTAAGGAATGCACTGAGAATACGTAGCAATTAGTGAAGAGTAACAGCAGTGGGATAGGAAGCTGCGAGTAGTGTCACTTAAGGAATGCACTGAGAATATGTAGCAATTACTAAAGAGTAACAGCAGTATGTTTAGAAGCCAGGAGTAGTGTTGCTTAAGAAATGTACTGAGAATATGTAGCAATTAGTAAACAGTAACTGCAGTGGAATAAGAATCCAGGAGTACTGTTATTTAAGGAATGCACAGAGAATATGTAGCAATTAGTACAGAGTAAAAGCAGTGGGATAGGAAGCCAGGAGTAGAGTCGCTTAAGGAACACACTGAGAATACGTAGCAATTAGTAAAGAGTAACAGCAGTGGGATACAAAGCCAGGAGTAGTATTGCTTCAGGAATGCACTGAGAATATGTAGCAATTACTAAAGAGTAACAGCAGTGGGATAGGAAGCCAGGAGTAATGTCACTTAAGGAATGCACTGATAATAAGTAGCAATTAGTAAAGAGTAACAGCAGTGGGATACAAAGCCAGGAGTAGTATTGCTTAAGGAATGCACTGAGAATATTTAGCAATTAGTACAGAGTAACAGCAGTGGGATAGGAAGCCAGGAGTAGTGTCACTTAAGGAATGTAATGAGAATATGTAGCAATTAGTAAAGAGTAACAGCAGTAGGATAAGAAGACAGGAGTAGTGTTCATTAAGGAATGCACTGAGAGTCTGTAGCAATTAGTAAACAGTAACAGCAGTGGGATAGGAAGCAGGGAGTAGTGTTGTTTAAGGAATGCACTGAGAATACGTAGCAATTAGTAAAGAGTAACAACAGTAGAACAAGAAGCCATGAGTAGTGTTCCGTAAGGAATGCACTGAGAATGTGTAGCAATTAATAAACAGTAACAACAGTGGGATAGGAAGCTGGGAGTAGTGTTGCTTAAGGAATGCACTGAGAATATGTAGCAATTAGTAAAGAGTAACAGTAGTTGGATAGGAAGCCAGGAGTAATGTCACTTAAGGAATGCACTGATAATACGTAGCAATTAGTAAAGAGCAACAGCAGTGGGATAGGAAGCCGAAAGTAGTGCTGCTTAAGGAATGCACTGATAATATGTAGCAATTAGTAAAGAGTAACATCAGTGGGATAGGAAGCCAGGAGTAGTGTCACTTAAGGAATGCACTGAGAATATGTAGCAATTAGTACAGAGTAACAGCAGTGGGATAGGAAGCCAGGAGTAGTGTCACTTAAGGAATGCAATGAGAATATGTAGAATTAGTAAAGAGTAACAGCAGTAGAATAAGAAGCCATGAGTAGTGTTCCTTAAGGAATGCACTGAGAATGTGTAGCAATTAGTAAACAGTAACAGCAGTGGGATAGGAAGCCGGGAGTAGTGTTGCTTAAGGAATGCACTGAGAATATGTAGCAATTAGTAAAGAGTAACAGTAGTTGGTTAGGAAGCCAGGAGTAATGTCACTTAAGGAATGCACTGATAATAAGTAGCAATTAGTAAAGAGTATCTGCAGTGGGATAGGAAGCCGAAAGTAGTGTTGCTTAAGGAATGCAATGAGAATACGTAGCAATTAGTAAAGAGCAACAGCAGTGGGATAGGAAGCCAGGAGTAGTGTCACTTATGGAATGCAGTGAGAATACGTGGCAATTAGTAAAGAGTAACAACAGTGGGATAGGAAGCCAGGAGTAGTGTCGCTTAAGGAATGCACTGAGAATATGTAGCAATTAGTAAAGAGTAACAGCAGTGGGATAGGACGCTAGGAGTAGTGTCACTTAAGGAATGCAATGAGAATATGTAGAATTAGTAGAGTAACAGCAGTAGAACAAGAAGCCAGGAGTAGTGTCACTTAAGGAATGCACTGAGAATGTGTAGCAATTAGTAAACAGTAACAACAGTGGAATAAGAAGCCAGGGGTACTGTTATTTAAGGAATGCACTGAGAATACGTAGCAATTAGTAGAGAGTAACAGCTGTGGGATAGGAAGCTAGGAGTAGTGTCGCTTAAGGAATGCACTGAGAATATGTAGCAATTAGCAAAGAGCAACAGCAGTGGGATAGGAAGCCAGGAGTAATGTCACTTAAGGAATGAACTGAGAATACACAGCAATTAAAATACCAAACAACAAGAAACTAGAACTCCTGAAAGAACGGACTGTACACGATAGGACAGCTGGAAAACTCAAATTTAATCACCCAAATACGATACAAATGATAAAAATCCAAATAATGGTAAGCGCTTTCGGCAGATTCAAATAACCCGCCTTCATCAGACAACCACGAGATGACAAGGAAATCTCTTATACTATACATTTAAAATGAATCAACCTATCAAATTAAAGTGCATTACTAAATTAGACAGAAGTCCATAGCAACCTTAAGAGGCATAAAACCCAATTAAGGGTTACGAAGAAAAAATACAAATACTAAATAAACAATCATTAAAAAGAAGAATTAAAAAGTAATGTAGCTAGCAAATGCACATACTGCAACATATCAGTTGTATGAAAGCTAGTCAATTGACTAGTAAGGCTCTAAAATTGCGCTACACTTTAAAAAAATATATTTATAAGTCCCGCTTTAGTAAGCGTTGTCGGTATGAATATTCCGAATTTTTGAGAACAATAACAATCCCACCTCTGCTAAAATACAACAGCTTGGATAAATAGCTTAACTCACAAATGAATGTTACTTAGATTAATAAATAGCAGGGATACACATCTAAATAAAACGTGCCCTAATCAAAACAGAGCTAAAATCTGCAATAATACAGGATCGGGCGTACATGTTGAAAAGCTGGAAAACAATCAGCCCTAACCATTATGGGCAGCAGTAGTGTTAAATAGCTAACCTGTACAATGGGAATCTGTACATAAGTCAAAAACAAAGCAAAGCTAGCTAATGTGCGCATCAAGTAGATGTTATATTCAATAATTAAACCAAGCCTCTTCGGAACCTATTACATGTACAAATAATGACAGTAGAAAACGAGGGAAGGGCATAAAAATGTCAGGTGGCAAAATCAATCATCATAACAAATACAATGGTAGATTGTTACAACTGTCTACGCTCAAAGCAATGAGCGACTGAAGCCCAAAAAAATCCAAATCTACTAGTTTATAGAAATGAAACATTATGTCTATCTATTATAGGATAACCATTTTAAAACACATTTAATAGATAATCCTTCATTAATACCAGGGAATATGTGAGCCCTAGTCCTAATCTGCCATAGCAATTCGTCAAATTAGTAGAGTAACAGCAGTGGGATAGGAAGCCAGGAGTAATGTCACTTAAGGAATGCACTGATAATAGGTGGCAATTAGTAAAGAGTAACAATGGTGGGACAGGAAGCCAGGAGTAGGGTCGCTTAAGGAATGCACTGAGAATACGTGGCAATTAGTAAAGAGTAACAGCAGTGGGATAGAAAGCCAGGAGTAGTGTCACTTAAGGAATGCACTGAGAATGTGAAGCATTTAGTTAGCAGTAATAGCAGTGGAATAAGAAGCCAGGAGCAGTGTCACTTAAGGAATGCACTGAGAATGTGAAGCGATTAGTTAACAGTAATAGCAGTGGAATAAGAAGCCAGGAGCAGTGTCACTTACGGAATGCACTGAGAATGTGTAGTAATTTCAGAATGGGCATCTTATATAGCTGAAATGAGTTACATACAGCTTGGCTGAAAGCAGTTATGTCTGGCTTGGTATTGATGAAGGTCATGGTTTAAGAATTAAAAATCACTTGTGTCCAAAGTTACTCTTCTGAAAAGATTTACTCTGGGTTAAGTGCATTACCAAAACTAGAGCAACATGTAGTTGTAGTAAAAAGTATTAGCTTTCCATATGACTTACTTGGTTTTCTGAGTTATGTGGCTTGCTCTAAGATAAATGCAGTTGATTCTAAAGCATCAAATCTCTGAATTTGCTCTGTACTACATTTACGAAGATTTAGCACAAGTTACTCATTCACATTATTTTTAACAAGTATGACTGTATTGCAGTGGGCTGCAGCTGAAAAAGGGCCTTGGTCTAACATACCTACCTAAACAAGCAATAATGTTTGACCAAGTGGGAGTCACTGGGCGAATAACAGACCGCCCAGCGGTAAGAGGCCCAACATCACAGATGGAGGATATCACCTCTGGAAAGTCTACTTTCCCTATAAAACCATGGGAGGCATTACTGTGCTTATATAATGGGCTATTAATTAAACTGTTCTGTATTTCTTTTTTTCTTAGTACATATATCTTCATCATCATCAGCCCCCTTTCTGCCATTTTTTTCTACATGGGGTTGGGGTATCATGTTAACTGTCGCCATCTCTCTCGATTCAATGCCACACTTCTGTCTTCTTCGACACTCATGCCTGGCTGCCGCAGATCTTCTCACATAAACTATCCACGTCTTTGCTGGATGTCCTTGTCTCCTCTTACCTTCCTTTGTGTCTGTCCCAAATCTTCTTCACTAGATTGTTTTCTGCTTTTCTGCACATGTCAAAACCACTGTAATCTGTTCTCTTTGATCTTTTCTGCAATTGGAGCTACTTTGGCTTCTGCTCTTATGTCCTCATTACTTCATCTGTCCTGCAGTGTGGACACTACCACCATTCTCAGGCACTTCATTTCCATCACTTCTAGCATCCTCAACTGCTCTGCCTTTGCTGCCCAGGTTTTTGTACCATACAGTAGTACAGGTCACATGACTGTCTTGTACACCTTACTTTTCAGCTTCTTTGGCATTCTTCTGTCATTCACTACACCTGAAATTCTTTGCCAGTTGACTGAAACCCCCGATTCTAGCTTAGACCTTTTCATTCAGACTTCCTTTCTCTCAACCACCACTCCCAGATACTTGAAGATATTAACCTGTTCCAATATCTTCCCTTCTATCTCAATGCTCAGCTTCTTTTGACTTCCTCAATTTATTGCCATTACCACTGTCTTATCTGTGCTTAGTTTCATCCCATGTGCCTTCCGTTTTGCATTCCATTCCCCTATCCTTTGCTGAAGTTCTTGCTCAGAGTCTGCATAATGCCACATCATCTGTATACACCAACTTTATTGGTCTGTCCCTTCCTACCCATTTGCTAATATAATCCATCACTGGTATGAACAGCAGTGGGTTCAGAGCTGAACCCTGGTGCACACCCACTCCCACTGGGAGCCCCTATGCTCCCACTGGGAGCCCCTCTGTGAGACTGAACACTGTTTGTACTTGAGTCATTGGGTCCTTGTACAAAACCTGTACTAATTCTACCACTGTTTCTGGGACTTTGGACCACCGAAGTACTGCCCAGATCAGCTTTCTTGGGACCTGGTCATATGCTTTCTCCAAGTCTAGGAATGCCCAGATGGACTCTTTCCTCATCTCTAGCTTCCTCTCAACTATCTGTCTCACTACAAATATCAGGTCAGCTGTGCTGCATCCTGATCTGAATCTGAACTGCTCATCTCCCATCTTACATTCTACTACTCTGCATAGCCGTTTATCAATCACCCTCTCCAGACCTCTCATAGGTTGGTACTAGGCTATTTGCCTGAAGGCATTTATAAGCCTAGCCAGAATGTGTTGGCTTTCGCTGCCCCCTTAGATTAGTTCCCTGTGCCTCTGTCCAGCAGAGCCACTGAAGTGATCCCCAAGGTAAACTTTCTGTTTCTTATCCACTCATCAAGGTTTCTTTTGAAGTGTGTTAGCAAGGAGCTCTGCCTAATGTAGATTGGGATCTTGTTCCAAAGCATGGGAAGTCTCTGGAACAGGAATCTATCCCTCCAGCACATCCTATTTATTGTTGTGGTGAGGTTTAGATCCCTAGAGCATGTGGCTCGAGGGGATAAGGTTTTCTTTAGGTGGAGCATGTCCATCAATTCTGGGTTGGACATGGCCTTGTATGCCAGGCAGAGATCACCTCTGAGTAGGCAGTATGCAACCGAGTACAACTGGAGTTTCTTCAGTCGAGCTGCATAGGGCATCTGTTTGAGGCCAGTGATCCTCTTGGTGAGGTACTTCTGTGGTCTTTCCAGCTGTTTCAGGTGTCTTGTAAGGTACATCCCAAATGGGGCGCTGTACTCTATGATGGGTCTGATGAGTGATGAGTAGAGGGACACAATGACCTCTTTTGATCTGGATGCAAACCCTTTTGTGATTAGGTGGGCCACGTAGAAGGATTTTCTAACCACTTTGGCAATGTGATTATCAAAGGTAAGATTACTATCTACTTGAGTCCCCAGATCCCTTATTAAGTCTTCCACATTTAGGGGACTACCACCTATGTGGTAGTTTGTGGGTACTTTGTTTTCTCCAAAGGGGATGACTATGCACTTTTTGGCATTTAGCTTGAGGCCATGATTTTGACACCAGGTATCCGTCTCAGTGAGACCCTTTTGGAGGATGTCTGTGTCAGCCGGAGAGTCAATTATAGCCTCTAGTTTGCAGTCGTCTGCAAACTTGGTCAGCCATAGTCCTCCTGTGCTTGCCTATACCTCTGAGAAGTTTATGCCGAACAGGAGAGGTCCTAGGACTGAGCCCTGGGGAACACCACTTGTAACCAGTTTAGAGTCGGACCTAGCTCCCGCATGTCCGTGAGCCAGCTGGCAACCCATCTTGTGACGTAGGGGTTTATGTTCAGGCTGGTGAGCTTGTCTATAATACCAGAATGGGGAATGGTGTCAAAGGCCTTAGCAAAGTCTAGGTAGGCTGTGTGTACCACCTTTCCCTCGTCTATAGCCTTGGTAACTGTCTCAAAGAAGTCCACTAGGTTTAGGAGGCATGATCTGCCCTTAACAAAACCAAACTGGGTGGGGTCCAGTGTTTGGAGTTTCCCAATGTCTTTGTTAATGAGTTCCATGATGATGCACTCCATAACCTTGCAGATCAAGCTAGTCAGACTTATAGGGCGATAGTTCCCAGGGTCTGTTGTGGCTCCACCTTTGTGGAGCAGAATAACCGTTGCTGTGCGCCATGGGTATGTAAGCCTGTGGAGAAGCTGAGTTTGAACAGTGTGTTTAGGTGAGGGGTTAGTTCATCTTTGAGCTCGTGCAGGACACAGCCTGGGACACCGTCCGGTCCCATTGATGCTGTGTTTCTGGCTTTGGAGAGGGCTGTTTTAACCTGAGTGTCTGTGATTTCAGGAACTCTACATTCTTCTGGTATGGTTATGGGCTCTTTTGGGGGTGAAAGGGGGGTGAAGTTTGCGCTGAACCTGTCTGCCAGGATGATGGCGATATCGTTTGGTTCAGTGTATGTTGTGCCATTCTGCACTAACTCCGAGCAGATCTGAGCATTGCCACTTAGATTCTTGACAGGAGTCCTTGGCAATTTTTCTTTCAAAGCTCACCTTGGATGATTTTATAAGGGATCGTAGTTTCTTGCTGAGGGATGTCTTCCCTTCTTGGGATTTTACTCTTTTCTGTACTAGTTTCCTCCTTCTATTGTATAGCTTGTTTATGGCAGGAGTCCGCCAGACTGGTTTCCTTTTCTTGGAGGAGTGAGTCTTGGTTTTGCTTGGGATGGCATGATCCATGCATTCTTGTAGCTGCCCGTAGAATGCATTAGTAAAGGATTTTGCAGCTTGGACAGTGTTATCCTTCAGCATGGGGGCTTTGAAACTTTCCACCTCGGTCTTAAGTAACATGAAGTTTGCTTTTAAAAAGTTTTTCACGGTGGTTTTCTTGTCCAGGGTTGGGGGCAGAATATGGATATCCAAAGTGATTTGTTTATGGTCAGATCTAACCAGCGAGGGGTTGACCTCTGGTGTGGAACACTGGTTGCCCATGTTAGTGATGACCAGGTCCAATATGTTGTCACCTCTGGTGGGAGTGTTGACCAGTTGAAACAGGACGTTTGAGTTTATAAATTCTAGGAAAAGTTCGGCAAGCGAGTTAGTACTTGAGTAGTTCTCCCAGTTAATGTTTGGGTAATTGAAATCACCCAATATTAGGGTGTTTGGTAGGACCTTTATGTTTCCAGAAACGCGGAATGGGGGTCCTGGGACATGGTGGGTGATCTGTAGCAAGCTACAATTTGAATTGCAGTTTTGCCCATTGTTAGTTGCACGTGGATGATCTCTGAAGCATCGTGCTGCGCCACTAACCTGAAGGTGTGGGTATCCTTGATGAATATGGATACGCCACCACCTTTTGTATTTCGGTTTGGGTTCTCTGGCTGAAATGTATGGTATGAGTTGTAGCCTGGTAGTGCTGGGGTGCTCTCTGGAGCCTTAAACCAGGTTTCTGCTACTGCACATATATCAATTTTCTCCATACTCAGGAGTGCCTCGAGTGCATGCATTTTAAGGTTTAGACTGCTGGCACTGAGTAGCATTGCCCTCAGTTTTTTGTTACTTGTGCTATTTACGGCGGTGTGTTTGTCTTTTGAGCCTTGTCTAAAAAAGGCACTATGGGGGTGGCAAGAGCCTTGGCCAGTATTCGAAAGCCTAAGGGTGACATGTGCAAGCCATCTTTAATGAAGCAGCATGGCTTGTCAAGCATGTCATCCCAGGCAGACAGACACTGGATCCCCTTTGAATGACACCAGAAACTTAGCCAATTGTTGAAATCGAGAATTTTTTCTTTATACCGTGGTATCATTCTTGGTGAGGGCAGGATGCTACTCAGGGTCAGGGTCATACCGGCCTGGGCTAAGTGATCAGAGAGCTCTTCCATGTCTCTTTTCATGTAGTCCAGGGAGGTACGGCTCAAGTCATTCACACCAACATGGACAATGACAGAGTCATATTTGTACTTGTTCTGGAGTGACCTGAGTGCTTGTGTTATGTGGCAGATCCTGGCACCCGACAGGCAGCTAAACAGTAACCTTCTCCTTATTCAGCCTAGTGAGTGGGACGTCAGTGTGCCTGACTATAGAGTCAGCATGGAGTCATGCAGTGTGACAGGTGTTTGATGGCTCTGTACCACCCACTTTTGTGTATGTCCCTTTGTTCTTGTACACTGGCATGAGTATGCTTATTCTCCAGTCATCTGGGACATGCCTTTCCTCTCCATACTACTATTAGTTCCCTCATAGGTTCATAGGTAGATACTAGGCTATTTGCCCTAGGGCATTTATAAACCTAGCCAGAGTGTATTTGGCTTCCGCCTCCCTATTAGATTAACCTACTCTGCCTCTGTAAAGTAGGTCACAGAAGGTACCCTTTTAAGATTAGTTTACTGTGCCTCTGTCTAGCAGGGACACAGGAGAGATCCCAGGGGTGAATTTGTAATTTCCCATCCACGCGTCCAAATTTCGCTTGAAGAGGGTCAGCGAGGGGCTATGTCTAACATGAACTGGGATTCTATTCCAGAGTGAGGGGAGCCTTTGGGAAATGAATCTGTCCCTCTAGCATGTCCTATTTATTTTTGTGCTGAGGTTTAGGTCCCTGGAGTGTGTAGCTCTAAGGGACTAGGATTTTTTGAGGTGGAGCATGTCCATTAATTCTGGGTTTGACATGGCTTTGTACGTCAGGCATAGATCGCCTTTGAGTAGGCGGTAAGAAACTGAGTAGAGCTGGAGTTTCTTTAGTTGAGCTGCATAGGACATCTGTTTGTAGCCCATGATCCTCTTGGTGAGGTACTTTTGGGGTCTCTCCAGTTGCTGCAGGTGTCGGGTAAGGTACATCCCAAATGGGGCATTGTATTCAATTATGGGCCTGATGAGTGACGAGTAGAGGGGCACATTGACCTCTCTTGATCTACATGCGAACCCTTTCGTGATAAGGTGGGCTATATAGAAGGTCTTTCTAACCACTTTGGCAACGTGATTATCAAAGGAGAGATTACTATCTACGTTGGTCCCCAAATCTCTAATTACTTCTTCTATACTTAATGGATTACCACCTATGTGGTAATTTGTGGGCACCTTGTTTTTCCCAAAGGGGATGACTATGCACTTTTTAGCATTTAGCTTGAGGCCGTGGCTCTGGCACCAAGCATCCGTCTCTGTGAGACCCATTTGGAGGGTGCTTGTGTCAGCCGGAGATTCGATTATGGCCCCCAATTTGCAGTCATCTGCGAACTTTGTCGGCCATAATCTCCCTGTGTTAGCCTGAACCTCAGAGAAGTATATACCGAACAAGAGAGGTCCCAGAACTGAGCCCTGTGGGACGCCACTTGTAACTGGTTTGGATTCAGACATGGCACCTGCGATTCTGACCATGTGGGTTCTATCTCTGAGCCAGTTTGCAACCCATCTTGTGATATAGGGGTTGATATTTAAGCTGGTAAGCTTATTTATGATGCCCGAGTGGGGTATTGTGTCGAAGGCTTTTGCGAGGTCCAGGTAGGCTGTGTGGACTACCTTGCCCTCATCTATGGCTTTGGTAACTGTTTCAAAGAAATCAACTAGGTTTAAGAGGCAAGATCTGCCCTTAACAAAGCCGAATTGGGTAGGGTCCAGTGTCTGGAGGCTCCCAATGTCTTTGTTTATGAGTTCCATGATAATACGCTCCATAGCTTTACAGACCAGACTAGTCAGGCTTATGGGGCGATAGTTTCCGGAGTCCGTTGTGGCACCACCTTTGTGGAGTGGGACCATTGTAGCTGTACGCCATTCTTTGGGTACATATCCTGTAGTAAGGCTAAGTTTGAACAGTGACAATGTGAGGGTAATGAGCCATTTCTCCCCTATCTCACCCAGCATCTTTATCATATCTGCTGTGACCTCACCTCAGCCTGCTGCTCTCCCTGACTTCATTTTCCTTTGTGCAATTCTTACGCATGTATATACACACACACATACATTATATATATATATATATATATATATATATACACACACATATACATACACACACACACACACACATATATGCATATATATATATATATATATATATATATATATATATATATATATATATATATATATATATATTCATTTCATAATCTCGAAATACTGAAACATCGAATTTCAGTATCTTGAGACCATGAAACTAAATCCACAAAACACCAAAACTGCAAAACCCTGAGCCCAAAACCGTGAAATTCAAAAACCCAAAACAAACCACACACACCACACATACACCAAAACACCAACAGCACAATTTAAAACACAAAACTACACACATATACAACTCATACACACATAAGCACGGGGGCAAGCCCCTCCTGCCCCCACCCCCACAATTATATATACTAACTCCTAGATTGCACATACAAGAAAAGTACAGTTTTGTACCTACCATAAATGTAGATGTTCAAGTGTCTTCACTGCTGCAGTCATTACACTTGGGTTATCCTGCCGTCAGGCGGTCCCGCAGTCGGCCAGAGTTCCAAAGTTTGGTCCGGTGTCAGTTGCTGTCTCCTCCTCCCTGATGTCAGTGCGTCAGGGGTAGATAAGAAGCAGCTGACGCCATTTTCTTCAGTTTTTCTTGCCCCAGATATCAGGTGCCCCCAAAGAGATAGGCAATACATATTGCTTACAAAACATACAGTAAGGTAAAAACAAAACCTTCAGTAACCAGCAAATACACCACATAGGTAGTATAGTGTAGAACGTTATAGATAAGATCCAGCTAAGAAAGAGGGGATGGCGGGTGGGTAACCAGGACTGCAACAGTGAAGACACTTGACCATCTACATTTATGGTAGGTACAAAACTGTACTATGTTCATCGTGTTTCACTGCTGCAGTCATTACACTTGGGTAGAATCCCAAAGCTGAGTCAGGGTGGCTGGTTCTACAGAGGATTTGGTGTGGCTATGAGGCCCTGCAGCAATGCAGTGGCAAAGCCAGCTCTGGATCTAGAGTAAAGAGGCAAGTGATAATGCTTGGTAAAGGTGTGCACTGAACTCCAAGTTGCAGCTTCCAAAATGTCTTTGGTGTAGGTACTCCTCTAAGATAGGCAGCAGAAGTTGCAGTTGCCCTGGTGGAATGTGGTCTAATGTTAAATGGTACAGGTTTCCCATGCTGTGTGTAGCAGAACCTGATACAGTGTCCTATCCACTTTGAAATGGTCTGCTTTGAAATAGCCTTTCCCTGTGATCTTGCAGCATAAGACACAAACAATTGTTCAGTTTTTCTGAAAGCTTTTGTTTTGTCCAAATAGAAGTGTAATTGCCTGTGTATGTCCAAGGAATGTAGAATTCTCTCCCCTTTATTCTGGGGATTTGGATAAAATGTTGGCAAGTTAATAGTTTGGTTAAGAGCCACACTGGATGCCACCTTATGCATAAATGAAGGGTTTGTTCTTAAAGAAACCCTGTCTTGATGGAAAATGATGAAAGGCTCCACTGCCATTAGTGCCTGTAGTTCTGAGACTCTTCATGCTGAGGTTATTGCCAGTAGCAGAGCAGCTTTCCATGATACATATTTTAATTCTGCTGAATTGGCTAGCTCGAAAGGAGGTAAAGTGAGTTTTTCCAAGACAAAATTGAAGTCCCAAGTAGGAGTTGGTGCTCTCCGGGGCGGTCTTATGTTTTTAGCCCCTCTGAGGTACTGCTTTAGCAATGGATGAGAGAAAATAGGAGGATCTGTGTTGTAATGAGCCGAAATGGCAGAAGCGTGGATCTTAATGGATGAGAAGGATAGTCCTTTGTCCAGCATCTCAGTTAAGTATTGTAGTATCTGAGGTATGTTACGGACAAGAGGGTCAAGGCTTTGAGCCTGGTTCCAGGCACAGAATCTCTTCCACTTTTCTGAATAAGAATTCCTGGTGCTAGGCCTCCTGGCCTCCAAAATTACATCCATAAAAGCTTTAGATAGAAGTGTTGTCTGTTTGGCTAATTAATCTGCCATGCAGCCAGGGATAAGGTTTTGAGCTGACTGTGCAGGATCTGATTGTTTTGTTGAGTCAGAAGGTGTGGAATTTGAGGCAAAATCCAAGGTGGGCCTTGAGCTAAGTTCTTTAAGATTGGGTACCAATGCCGGCGTGGCCAGTCTGGAGCAATCAGAATCATCTGTGGTTTGTCTTGTCTGGCTTTTAGGAGTACCTTTGAAAGGAGAGGCAGAGGTGGGAAGGCATAAACGTTTAGGCTTTTCCAGCTGAACAAAAGAGCATCCACTTTCCATGCTTGTGTGTGATAAGTCCTTGTGCAGAATTTTTGTAGTTGGCAATTCAGTGGGGAGGCAAAGAGATCTATGTCCGGGCACCCCCATTTTTGTATTATCATGCTGAAAACTTGTGGATTTAATTTCCACTAGTGAGGATCCATGATGTTTCTGCTTAAGTCGTCTGCCAGAGTATTTTTCTTTCCTGGCAGGAATTGTGCTTGCAGATGAACTTGATAAGTTATAGCTGTGCTCCACAACGTCATGGCTTGCCTGCATAGGGGGTAAGAATGAGTGCCCCCTTGCTTGTTTATGTACCACATTACTGTGGTGTTGTCTGTTTTTAATAGTAATTGTCCTGGATGCAGAAGGTCCTTGAAAGCTGTTAGGGCATTTTGTACAGCCAACATCTCTTTTTGATTGATGTGAAGATGCATTTGGTCTGTGGTCCATTTGTCCTGAATACATTTTCCTGCCATGTGTGCTCCCCAGGCGTAATCCAAAGCATCTGTTGTTAAAGTCTGCTTGGCTGTGGGAAGAGTGTAAGGCTGACCCTTGTTGAGGTGACATGCCTGTGCCCACCATGGAAACTCCTGTTGTAGGCAGGGAATTAGTGGTATTACTGTTTCCAAGCTGTGAGAGTGTTGAGTCCAAACACTTTTTAGGTACCACTGTAATTTCCTCATATGCAGTCTGGCATATGGAATTAGTAGAATGCAGGATGCCATGAACCCCAAGGCCTGCAGAATTTTTCTTGCAGGGAGTTGGGACTTTGTTGCCATCATTTGAAAATACTGTGTCAGTTGTCCTTGTTTGTCTGGCATGAGATAAGCCATCTGGGCTGTTGTATTTAAGCTGGCACCCAGGAATATTATCTCTTGTGAGGGCAGTAGTTTTGACTTATTTTCGTTTACTGTGTACCCTAGGCAACTTAACAACTTTTTTACAAACGCCAGATGCTTTAGAAGAATGTCCTTGCTCTCCGCTTGAATCAAGCAGTCGTCCAGGTATGGATATATCTGAATTCCTTTTTGTCTGCAAAATGCAATTACTGGTGCCAAGCACTTTGTGAAGACCCTGGGCACAGTAGATAAGCCAAAGGGCAGTGCAGAGAATTGGTAGTGCATTGAACCAGCTATGAATCTGAGGTATCTTCTGCAATTTTGTCTGATAGGGACATGCAGGTATGCCTCTTTGAGGTCCAAAGTAACAAACCAAGCTTTCTTGCCCAACATGGGAAGAAGCTGCTGTAGTGTCAACATTTTGAATTTCAGAACATCCAGGTAAGTATTTAGAGCAGAAAGATCTAGTATGGGTCTCCAGGCTTTGTCCTTTCTGGGTAGCAGGAAGAGTCTTGAGTAAAATCCGTGTCCTTCTTCCTGCTGTGGTACTTTTTGAATAGCTCTCATGTCCACAAGGGCTGTAATTTGTTTTTGTGCCTCTGCCCATTGATTGTGTGGCAGGTCTGGCATACCTTTTAGCCTTGGTAAAGTGTGAAAGTGGAACCTGTAACCTTGAGACACAATATTCAGCACACATTTGTCTTGGGTGATTGCTTGCCAGTTTTGTGAAAAAAGTGCTAGTTTCCCACCTAAGGGAGCTGCCAAAAGGGAAGAGTTTGGCATTGGAAGGGGGAAGTCATTGGGACTGTTTCCTGTAAGGTTGTGACTTGTCCTCACCTCCTTTTGGGGTTGAAGCACCCCACTGTCGTGGTCTGTAAGAGCCCTGGGGCTGAGATCTGCCTCTTGGGTGCCTGTATCTGCCTCTTTGTGGCCTGTCTGACACTGGAAAGGACCAATTTTTCACAGGCCAATTCCTGCTAAATCTTGGTGGCTGTACCTGTAAGAAATCCTTCACTGTTTGCATAGATTTTGCCTTATCCTCCATTTTCTTTAATACCTCTTCTGCCTTAACACCAAATAAAATATCTTGCTGTAAAGGAGCATCCAGTAATTTTGCCTTAACATGATCTGATAAGGTTTGTTCCTTTAACCAAGCATGTCTTCGAATCACAGATCCTGTAACTGCTGCTCTACAAGAAGCCTCTAATGAATCAAAACCACATTGCAAAGTATGCTTTCCCACTTGTTCAGCTGCATGCAATAAATCCTGCATTTCCTTATAATCAGGTTGTTCTGCACTTGTACTCATTTTCGGTTTTAACTGAGACAGTAAATATTGTTGATATTTAAGCTGGCAATTTAAAGCCCTTACTGCTAAAGTTGCAGAGGTATAAACTTTCTTCCCCCATCTGTCTAATGCTCTAGAATCCCTGTCTGAGGGAACTGGATTTTCAGCTGAGAAGGCCTTTACCCCTTTGGGACCCTGGAAAATAGTTTCCGGGTCAGCAGCAGGGTTTTTATAAAGAAATTTGTGAGAGTCAAGGACTCTGTAGTACCTGTCTGGCTTGACTGGAGCAGGGGGTAAGGAATCTGGATTTAAACTGGATTCAAAGAACACATCGTCCACAATATCCAACACTGGCGGAATAGCAAGGGGCCTGTGCTGAGGCAATAAAAGAAAGTCTCTGAGCCTTTTCTTGGATTCTGAGTAATCCTGGCCCTCCCAATGGAAATGCTCCATCATGGTATGTAAAGTTTCCCCAAAAGAGTAATCCTCAGGAGGAGAGGCTGAAGGAATTGATTCTTCAGCATCAGAGTCCTCATAGGGGGGTAAAGAGTATCCCTGGTCTGAAAAGGAATCAGAATATATTGAAACCTGGTCAGAGGAATCATAGTCTGTATCCTGCCTAGGCCTTTTATCAGGAGGGGGATGGGAACCCCTGATCAGAGTAATTAAGTCTTCAGCCATTTTGAGCATCTGCTTTTTAGGCATGGAGGCCTGTCCAGGTGAATACTGTACTTGCTTCTTTGTCTTTAATGTAGTTTTAGACTTGGCTGTAGATGCAATGGTAAGTTGTGAAGGTCTGAAAACACCCTCAAAAGCCGATGCCTGCTCAGCGGCTCCGGACCCATCTGAAGGGTTAGTCTCCATAGGCCCAATGCCTTGAGTATCCAGAGGCCTAGGCAACTCCACGTGGGAGTCAGTCGCGGCCTGTGGCTCTGAGGTAGCGGGTGTCAGGGGCTGCGAAAGCTCCTCACTGAGAACCGGCAAACCGGCAACTGGCCTAGATGAGGCTTTGTCGTCAATTTTGGGCCTCGGATGCCTGTCCTTGTCCTTATCCTTATCTTTGCATTTTTTGTGAATTCCGGTCATCGGTTGTTCCGACGGCATTGTATAATTAAATCTTTGGCCAAAGTAATGGCGAGCAAAATCAAACCGACATTTAATAGCACGTTTGTTAAATCCAGCACAAAACTGGCAACTAGTGACGTCGTGATCTGGGCCTAGGCAAGGACACCCACACCTCAAGGTTGGTGGCAACGCACAATGCATCGGAGACCATCCAGGTGCAATTAACCATAGGCAAGACTGCTCTGCAATTTGTAGCATGTTACAGGCCACCCTCTCAATCTCAGGAACCTCACATAGCTTTCCTGAAAACACTGGAGGGGATAAATGTATCTCCAAACACCATCATACTAGGTGATTTCAACTACCCGAATATAGACTGGGATCACTACTCAAGCCCCAACACTCTAGCCCAAAGGTTCCTAGAGTTCATAAACTCAAATGCCATGGAACAACTAGTCACCATCCCCACAAGAGGAGATAACATACTAGATCTCATCATCACGAACATGGGATCACAATGTTCAACACCGGAAGTATACCCCTCACTGGTGAGATCAGACCATAAACTAATCTCACTGGAAGTCCACATCCCGCCCCCATCTGAGATAAAAAAGACCACAGTGAAGAACTTCCCAAAAGCCGACTTCACACTTCTAAAGACTAGTGTGGTCTCTTTTAAGGCCCCCGAGACTGCGGAAACCATTACTCAAGCCGCTGAATCACTTACAAATGCCTTCTACCAGCACCTACAGGACTGCATGGATCAGGCAATCCCAAACAAAACAAAGACTCTTTGTACCAAAGGCAAGCATCCAGTCTGGTGGACCCCAGCCATAAACAAGCTCTACAACAAAAGGAGGAAGCTACTACAAGACAGAGCAAAATCCTTAAAAGGGAAAACACCCTTGATCATTATAAGTAAAAAACTAAGATCTCTCATAAAATCATCCAAGGCAAATTTTGAGAGAAAAGTCGCTAAGGACTCAAAGGACAATCATAAGGCCTTCTTTAGCTATGTTAGAAACCTGGGAGGAAACTCCCAGATATGCTCAGAATTAGTTCAAAATGATGTAAAAATTACTGAACCTACAGACATTACCAACATACTGGCTGACAGGTTCAGTGCAAACTTCTCCCCCCCCCCAAAAGGTGAGATATCTATACCAGAGAATTATAGCCCCCCAAACATCTCTAACGCTCAGGTGAGAACTGCTCTCTCCAAGGCAAAAAACACAGCATCCATGGGACCAGATGGTGTCCCCAGATGTGTGCTCCACGAACTCAATGAGGAATTAAACCCGCAGTTAGGGCAGCTGTTTAATCTTAGCCTCACCTCAGGATACGTGCCTAAGGAGTGGCGTACGGCAACTGTGGTCCCACTTCTCAAAGGCGGTGCCTCCACCGACTCGGGAAATTACCGTCCCATCAGCTTGACAAGCTTTATCTGCAAAGCTATGGAGAGGATCATAATGGAACTCATAAATAAAGACATAGGAGACTTGCAGACTTTGGATCCGACCCAGTTCGGCTTTGTCAAAGGCAGATCATGCCTTTTAAACTTGGTTGACTTTTTCGAAACAGTCACCAAGGCCATTGATGAGGGAAAGGCAGTCCACACAGCCTACCTCGACCTGGCAAAGGCTTTCGACACAATACCCCACTCAGGTATCATTGAAAAACTCATCAGCTTAAATGTAAACCCATACATCACAAGATGGGTTGCAAACTGGCTAAGTGACAGAACCCACAGGGTCAGAGTTGCTGGTGCCATGTCAGACTCAAAGCCTGTCACAAGTGGTGTCCCACAGGGCTCAGTCCTGGGCCCTCTCCTGTTCGGCTTCTACTTTTCAGAAGTACAAGCAAACACAGGAGGATTATGGCTGACAAAATTTGCAGATGACTGCAAACTGGGCGCCATAGCTGAGAACACATCTGACACAGATATCCTTCAGAAGGGTCTTATAGAAACGGATAACTGGTGCCAGAGCCGTGGCCTAAAGTTAAACGCCAAAAAATGCATAGTCATACCCTTCGGGAAAAACAAGGTTACCCCTAGCTACCATATAGGCGGCAACCCACTAAGCACAGAAGAAGTTATCAGGGATCTGGGGACCCAGGTTGACAGTAACCTTACATTTGACACTCACGTTGCCAAAGTAGTTAGGAAGACCTTCTACATTGCCCACCTAATCATGAAGGGATTCACATCTAGATCAAGGGAAACCATCGTCCCCCTGTACTCATCACTCATCAGACCAATGATTGAGTACAATGCCCCATTCGGAATGTATCTGACACGACACTTGCAGCAACTGGAAAGGCCCCAAAAGTTCCTCACCAAAAGGATAAAGGGTCTCAAAAATATGTCCTATGCTGCCCGACTGAAGGAACTTCAGCTCTATTCAGTCGCTTACCGTCTGCTCAGAGGTGACCTGTGCATGACATATAAGGCCATGTCCAACCCAGAATTGATGAACATGCTTCACCTCAAAAAATCTAGATCCCTCAGAACTACAAGGGCGGGAGACTTAAACCTTGACACGGTTATTAATAGGACGTGCTGGAGGGACAGATTCATTACCCAGAGACTCCCTATGCTGTGGAACAAAATCCCGGTACATGTGAGGCAGAGCACCTCGCTGGCTTTGTTCAAGAGAAATCTTGACCAATGGATGGGAGATCGCAGATATACCCCAGGGATTATCTCATTGTCACTGCTTGACAGAGGCACAGCAAAATAATGGGCATAGTATCCTCCAAACTAAAGGGGTGGCGAAAGCCACAAAACTCTGGGCTAGGCTTATAAATGCCCTTGGGCAGATAGCCTAGTATGAACCTATGAACCTATGAATACAGTAAGAATGAAAATCCTTATGAGGTATTTGCTTCCCACAAGAAATACAATTATTAACTTTTACTGACATCGGTCTGAGGCAAGAAAAAGTTTCCCCAATGGGGTACTTAGCTTTATTGAAGACTTCAGTTCTGAAAATCAAAATTGATACCTCAGGAGTCGGCCGACCGGCACTTGCGAACTGCTTTTGCTTCGGGCACCGTGCGGCAAGAAAGACTGAAGAAAATGGCATCGGCTGCTTCTTATATACCCCTGACGCACTGACGTCAGGGAGGAGGCGACAGCAACTGACGCCGGACCAAGACTTTGGAACTCTGGCCGACTGCGGGACCGCCTGACGGCAGGATAACCCAAGTGTAATGACTGCAGCAGTGAAACATGATGAACATCAAAAGCAAACTCACACAAGCACATTCTCCAGTCCTTCACACACACCTCAAACATATCAGCACACTCGCATACACTCTACCTCCCACTCAAAACACTTGCTTACCTGACAAAACACCTAGATCCACACACGGCACCGGGCACCATCAACACACAAACCCAGAAACAACGTAGCGTAAGTCCATAACTGCGAATTTGAGATATTCGAATTCGCAATTATGAACTTTCGCTATTTTCAACATTCAGCTTTATAGTCTCGAGATACTGAAATTCGACATTTCAGTATTTTGAGATTATAAAGTATTCCCATACACACACACACACACATATATATCTATATCTATATATATATATATATATATATATATATATATATATATATATATATATATATATATATATATATATACAGATACATATACACACACACACAATAAATTTTCTATTTCCTATCCATAGATCCAAGTTGCATTTTAAAATGGACAGGGATGAACTTTGTTTTATGTGGATGTGGACTCTGTTCCATAGCAGTGGTATAGCCTCTGAGAAATATACCTGCCCCTCCAAACCATTCTGTTGAAGTTACAGAGGTTTAGATCCCTAGGCCAAGTATGTCTGATGTCATCTGACTTGCTGATGTGCAGTAAATGAAGTGGTAATGGGTCGCAGGATGCCTTGTATGCCAGACATAGGTCATCTCTTAAGTCTGTAGGATACCAGATATAGTGACAGGGCTTTGAGCTGGTCCATGTAGGACATGTTCTTTAGGCCTTGTATCCTTTTATCTCTGTGGGTGTTCCAGTTGTTGCAGGTGTCTGGACAGATACATGCCAAAGGTGGCATTATATGCAAGGAGTGGCCCAGTGTGGGAGGAGTAAATGGGAATAATGACACCCCCAGATCTAGACGCAATCACTTTGTTATAAGATGTACAACACAGAAGTACTTTCTTACAACAACAGACACATGTTTGTCAAAAGTTAGGTCACTGTCCACATAAGTTCTAAAATCCAGAAAAACTGTGTCAACTCTTAGACGGGTATTGTCAATGTGATGTGATAGTTCCCTGGGGTAGATGACTTACAAACGGATACAATAATGCTTTTTTTGGCATTTAGTTTCAGACCATTATTTTGACATCCCTATTTATTTGAGACAAACCTTCCTGCATGATGGTTAAATCATTTTAGGATTCAATGGCTGCTCCCAGCTTACAATCTTAGTCAGTCAGATCCCTTTGGTATTGACTTTTACTTCAGAAAAGTAGGTGTCAAACAGACAAACAGGAGAGGTTCCAGCACAGAACCATGGGGACTCCACTGGTGAGTAGTCACTTTCCCTACTTTGATTATCTGCATCCTATACTTCAGTCACTTGGGAGTCCAGTAGGTGACATGGGTTGTATTCCCAGTTTATTTATCTTTTTGACTATGCCTGAATGGGGAATAGTGTCAAAAGCTATGGCCAGGTCGAGGTATGTAGTGTGAACTACTTTGTCTTCATCCACTGCTTTGGTGACCTTTTCAAAAAAAATCCAGCAGGTTGAGTAAGCATGACCTGCCCTTTATGAATCCAAAGACAGATCCAGTGTTTGGAGATTCCCTATGTCCTTATTGATTAATTGCATGATAAGTCTTTCTATGGCTTTGCATATGAAGCTGGTCAGACTTATGGGTCTGTGGGAGGTCTTTCCTTCTGCATGGGAATGACTTAGCTAGTCTCCATTTACTTGGTATTAAACCTATATGGAAGCTGAGACTGGAGAGTGTTGTTAGGGGTGTGACTAAGTCATGCGTCATGCTATTTAAGACGCAACCTGGCATATTGTCAGGACCAATCAATGCAGTATTTTTAGCTTTGGTAGCACTTTTAGGACTTGGTCTTGTGTGATAGCTGCAGTTAAGCCAGTTTCAGATATATCTTGAGGGACAGACAGAGGGGAGAGAGGGGTAAAGTCATTACTTAATTTATTGGACAGTAGGTTGGCTATATCTTTGGTCTAAGCACAGGTGACATTGTTCACAATCAGCTCAGCTCGTTGTTGTGTTGTACGTTTGAGTTTACAAACATAACTAAAAATGCATTGTGATAGTCTTTGGCTTGGGTAGCTATTTTGGCTTCAAACTGGGCTTTGGTGGATTTTAGTAAGCTGATGAGCTGTTTGTTTGTTTCAATGATAAGGACTCTAACATTCTGGGAATCACTTTTTTTTTGGTCAAAATTCGTTTCCTTTTGTTATAAAGCTTGTTGATATCATGGTTCCACCATGTGGGTTTGTTTCTGGGATTTGCCCTGCCCTTGCTCCTATGTGGTATGGCTGCATCTATGCAGCTGTTTACATGCTGGTATAATGTGACGGTGTACATTTCTGCATATTCTATGGAATTAACGGGGTTTGGTGTGGATTTAAAGTTTGACACTGGATCATTTAGGAGTAGGTCGTTTGTCTTAAAGAAATTTCAAAAGGTACCTTACGTGGAAGGGATCTCTGGTTTCACTTTTATTTCAAAGGAGACTGCTTTATGGTCAGCTCTAACAAGTGATGAAGATACGCAAGGGATGCTGCAAGATGTTCCCATGTTATTAAGGACAAGATCCAAGACATTATTTGCCCAGTGGGTACTCTGACTAACTGTTCCAGGGCATTTCTATTAACAACGTCTAGGAATCTCTGTCCTTGCACACTAGTGGTGGTATAGGCTTCCCAGGCTATAGCTGAACAATTTAGATCACCTAGAAAATTGGTACTGGGTTTAATACTGAGTGATTCTAGTCCTGTAGACAGGAGTTGTGACTTTCTTTTGTCATAGAGGGAGTTCTATAGCTAGGTAACATATGGTACAGGACCTTTCTGATGGTTAACAGGACATGAAGAAGCTCTAGTGCATCCTGCTCCTTTACCAGCCTTGATACGAGTCTCTTCTGAATGTAGACTGATACCGCTCCACTTTTTTCATCCTCCAGTGCAGTAGCTCGTCTAAACATGTCTAAGGCATTACATCACTGTACAACTGGAGTACTCTCCACTATTTTAAACATACACAGTACATAAGAATGAAACCAGGGTTTAATAGCAGATTTTCTTCATATTGATCACTGCTGCAGTAGCCTTAAATATATGGGTTATATTTCACCACGGATATAACAGCTGGCCAGCTTCCAAAGCTTCAAGGCACCTTCCATGCACACAAAATGTCAAGCAGCTTGAGCTGAGCTGACTACAAGACAAGTTTGGAAGCAAAGCTCTTCACAGCTTTACTGCTGCAGGAGTACTCTCCTCTGAGGCTTCTGAGGATCGACAGTCATCTTATGCTTCCCTTAGCTAGCAGATAAGTTCCCTTTTGGTAAAAAGCTTCCATTTTCTTATTTTTTTTACTGACGTTTTATTACTTTCATCTTCAGGAAAGTTACTTTAAAGCCAGGAGTGTTGTGTTTTAACAGACTGTCTCGAAACTGTGACATACTTTTAAAATGCAATGCTCATTGTTTCTGATAAACACAATTTCTCCACAGAAAATAGTTGTGAGGCTGCCATAGTGTTTGAAAGTACTTTTTACTGTTTTTTTTTTTTGTTAAAAAAAATAACTTTTGTGGACTGTTTTTTTTTTACCGGCATTGTTGCCTGTCTTCTCCCGAGGATATAGGCATCAGTTTTAGCTTGACCATGAAACAGACTGTCACTCCCATGGCTGGTCCTCCTTCTAGCCACAAAAAGAAAAATTTAAGCAAACAATCTTTGCCACCACAGCAGGTTAGCAATTTACCTCAGCTGCAGGTGGGTGACTCTGCTGTGGCTATTTGTTTGTACCTCACATCACTCATCTTTTACCCCGATCCCTCTCGTGTAGCACCTACAGCCGCTATGGACTGGGGAGTTAGCCATGTCCTCTGCAGCTGCTGCGGTCTCCTCAGTGGGAAAGAGAGAAAGTACAGTTGTGTACACTTACCATAAATGTAGATGTTCAAGTGTATTCACTGTTGCAGTCATTACAATTGGGTTATCCTGCTGGCAGGCTACCCTCAGTCGGCCTGAATTCCAAAGTCTAGGTCCGGCGTCGGTTGCTGATATAAAAGTATCAATGTATGCTAACACTGAAGTCTGTGAAGTAGTCAAGGGTGGAATAAAGGTAGAAATTATGTGTAGATAATGTAAAGAAAAAGTGTCATTACTGGGGTGCATTTATAAGTTTATGTTAGTGTGGATAAATGCAAAAAAGAGAGATAGTAGGAGGTGCACGGCACTGTGGTAGAAAAGTATTTACTTATGGAAATAGGTGTGTGGAGATTATGAATAGTGTTATTATTCAGCCGGGATTAAGACAAGAGTATAGCCATGTTTTGGACAGGTGGGACTTGAGTAGTGTTTGAAATGTTTGGGGATTGGTGGTGGTTATTACTGACTGGGGGGGTCATGTTCTATAACTTAGAGATACTACTGGAGTAGATGGGAGCAGTAAATTATTGACAGGTATGAGAAAAAATGTATACTCCCACAACTCTGAATTTCAGAATTTTAAATTGTCTGGCTCATATGTTAAAGATTATTCTGATTTAGTCTGAAACTATGAGGTATGTTTTAATCCACAGTTTCTTCTTGTGAAGAAAAATCCGCTTTAAATAACTTAAGTTTCTTCAACTGCACAGGTCACTCCTCACTGTTTGCATAGTGGACATGGGTATGTCCGGCTCGGTTGATACCTCTTCCAGGACTATGGCCACTGGTGCAATTTTAAGGAGGTTTGCTTGGCTGTATTCTCAGAACCTTCTACATGATGTTAAATATGAGATTTTAAATTCTCCCTTGGATACAGATTTAACATTTGGCCCCTCTGCTGTGTGATGAAAGAGGCGAGCTGATTCAGGGAATCTCTAATATTTTTCTGCCCTCCTTTTCCACAGAGCCCCAGGGATTTTCCTTTCTCCTCATCCAATTTCGGCAAAAAACAATTACCTGGTAAAATTCTGTTTCAGGACTCTCTGCAAGAAGACTGTAAGACAAACACCTTTTCTTCTATTTGGACACTAAAATTCCTGTACACCTTTCCACCCTTTCCACTAATCTCCAGGGCAGTTCTGAAGATTCAGAAGGAATCCCATGCAATCATTGTGGTGACTCCCTTCTGGCCCAGACACCTGTGGTTCTCCCTTCTTTTGGAAATGGCCATGGACAATTGCCACAAGCTTCCTCACAGAACAGATCTACTCATGCAAGAACAGGGATGTTTGATGAACCGCCCCAAAATCAATCATCTTCAACTGGCTGCCTGGATGGAGGCATCTTAATTCCCTTAAGGCACCTGTTTTCTGAGGATGTGCAGCAGGTACGAATAGAAGCAAGAAAGCCTGTCACAAGAAAATCATAATATTAGTAAATGGAAGACGTTTTCTAGCTGGTGCCACCAACATAACCAGCACCATTCAGGGCTAGATGTTTTCTGGTTTTACAACATTTTTTGTGAGTTGCTATCTTATGGCCTTTCTTATACATCTATCAAGGTTCATTTACCAACCATTTCAGCATGTTAGCCCACACATCCTCTTCTTTCAAGGCAGTTGCACGTCAAAATGTTTTGAAAGGGGTTTTGCATAAGAGGCCTCCAAGTAAACTGGTGGCCCCTCCTTGGGATCTTAATTTTGGTTTAGAGATGTTAACACTTATTCAGTTGAACCAGTTAACCAGGCTGACTTGAAGTTATTAACATGGAAAACAGTTTATTGATTGCTCTGACCTCTGCAAGAAGGGTATCTGAGTTGTAAGCTCTTACAGTGAGTCAATCCTACCTCATTTTCCACAAGGATAATGTTTCTTTGAGAACTAAACCTTCTTTTACGCCTAAAGTGGTATCTGAGTTTATAAGTCAAACTATCCATTTTCCCACTTTCTTTCCTGAACCTAAAAATGAGGGACAAAGATTACTCCATACATTGGATGTCCACAGACATCTCAGGATCTATCTTGACAGAACTAAATCTTTCAGATCATTGGATCAATTGTTAATTCCTTGTGAAGGTAAGGAGGAGGGACAACCTGTGTCAAAACAGACTATTTCCAAATGATTGTCTCATGCTATTACCTTTTGTTATACTCATCATGACAGATCTATTCCAGACAGGGTTAAGGCCCACTCTACAAGGACGTTGGCTTCTTCTGCGGCTTTTTGGAAAGGGGTGGATTTTAAAAATATTTTAGAAGCGGCTACTTAGTCCTCTGTATATACTTTCACAGAGCAGTCTAAACTTGACTCCTTCTCTAGGTCTAAATCATTCTCTGCTACGACCACTCTCAAGGGGCTCCTGGACCCTTTTACTTCCATCTCCTAAATACAGTTAGCTGGATAATCTTTGTTTATTTATTTAATTAAATGTATTTATTTACATTTGTTTACCGGGAAATTCTGACTGGACACAGGTCCTTTTTCAGTAGAGGCCTGGGGAGAAAAGCTCGACAGACTTAATGTGAGTAAATAACATGCAATAATAAAGATGATGGCATACATTAAAGGAGAAAACAGTTGATACTATTACAGTAATAAGTAATAAATCTGAACAAAAAACAGCCAAATGTTACACAGTGCTAACAGGCTAACTAACTACTAACGTAAGTAATCTAGCATTATTGACATTAAATTCAGCTTCATAGTGGTAGAAGATTACTTTATCCAAAGTAGGGATGAGAGAAAGAGAGCAGGAGGGAATGAGGATGAGGGTCTTTAGTCGGGATTTGGGCACGGACAAAGCCAGTGAATATTTAGGTGCGATTTAAGTGCAGTCTTGAGATGACTGCAGGAAGGTAGGGTAGTTATGGTGGGGGGAAGGTTGTTCCAAAGCTTGGATATGAAGCAGGAAAACAGAGCTTCTCCTGCTGAGTTTTTGGCTTTGGCGATTTGGAGAAGATTTTTGTTGCTGGAGCGTAGGGGTCTGGAGGAGTGGTAGGGCTGGAGAAGTGCTTGAAGTGATGAGATATTGAGAGGGTGGTTTACAAGTTTGCAAAGGAGAGTTGATTCAAGTGTAGGAGTTGTGGAAGCTCGAGCCAGTCTTGTTCTCTAAGGGAGATACAGTGGTGACTGCAGTAGGATGCGCCAGTGGCACATTTTGCAGTTTTATTGTAACATGCCTCAAGTTTGTTTAAGTCTGACTGTCTAAGATTTGTAAATATGGGAGATGCATAGAGTAAGGTGAAGATTAGTGGGGAACTGGCAATACAGATTCTAGCGGTTTTGGTGAGGTATTGGCGGTTTCTATATAATGCACCAAGCTTTTTGTGTATTTCTTTACTGCAAGAGTTATATGGGTGTCAAATCTGAGATTGTTGTCAATCTCCACACCAAGTAGTTTGCTGTGAACTAATGGAGAGCTGGTGGTATTGTCTTCGGTAAGAATACTAAAGTGGGGCGAGTTTATGGTAGATTTGGAGGGTTGAAAGATGAGGAGTTTGATCTTATTAGGATGCAGTAGGAGCTGAGAGTTGGATAGCCAGCTTTCTATGGATGAGGATGATTCTTGTGTGATCTGTTGGAGTTCTGGTAAAGTGGGGGCAGAGCAGATGAGGGTGGAGTCATCAACGTACTGTATGAGAGAAGCCTGTTTGGTGGCCGTATATAGGTTGTTGGTGAAAAGGGAGAATAATAGGAGGCCGAGGATGGAACCTCGGGGAACACTGAGAGTAACAGGAAGGCGAGGGGATAGGCTGTTATCTCGGACAACTGATTGCTGGCGGCCATGTAGACAGCTGTGAAACCAGTTGGTGACTGGTTTGGAGAAGAAAAGTTGGAGAGAGCAGAGAGTAGTAGTTTGTGTGAGACAATGTCAAAGGCCTTAGATAGACCCAGAAATACAGCAGAGGTGAAGAGGGCGTTGTTTTTGTGATGAAGGATAGTGTTAGTGAAGAAGAGCAAAGCAGTGGTCATGCTGTGATGTGACCTGAAGCCATGTTGGGTACTGGAGAGGAGGTAGTTAGAGACCTGAGAGTTGATACATTTTTCAAGTATTATGGAGAGAGGGGAAAGGATGGTGATGGGGCGGTAATTGGAAAGGTTGGTGAAGGGGCCACCTTTGTGCAGGGGAATGATGTGGGATATTTTTTATAGTAAGGGTACACAGATATACAGTGGTTGATTAATAGGGAAACAGGATAAGCTGGGGCATCAGCAGCTATTTTTAGGTATTCTGCGGGGAGGTTGTCAGCTGCAAGTCTGGTGGGTTTAAGTTTTGTCAGAAGTCTTTTTATGTAGGAGGTGGGTACTGAGGAAAAGAATAAATCAGGAAGGGACGGATTGGGGTTAGGCATGGGCGAGACGATGCATGGAAATGTTGTTTGGTTAGGGATAGTGTGGTTTCAGTGAAGTGTTTGTTGAAGGAGTCAGCTATGCTGCAGGAGGAGGGAGGGAGGGATGGACGGCATGGAGTGTACTTTCCTTGGGCAGAGGATAGAGTTAATTGTGGACCAGAATTGCTTAGAGTTGTGGAGGGAAGAGTTTAGGGAAGTTTGACAGTAAAGGGCTTTGTCTATTTTTATTTGCTGTTTGACCTTGTTACGTAGTTCAAGGAAGGATTGCCTATCTGAGGATTTTTTTGTTAGGCACCAGTGTTCCCAAGGCTTATCTCTGATTTTCATTAGACCCTTGGTGTTTTTTTGTAGCCAGGGGGAGCTCTTATTTCTGACTTTGGTGTTTCTTGGGGGGTGGGGGGCGTGGGTGTTGAGGAAGGTGCTGTTAAAGAAGTGGACAGCTTCATCTAGGTTGAGGTACTTTAGTGGTGACCAGTTCATTTTCTGCAGGAAGGAGATAAAGGAGTAGGCGTTGAAATTAGTTTTGTTTCGAATTTGTCTGTGGGTAATGGGCTTGATATTGTTTATGTGATGTGTTAGTAGGAAAGTTGGGGAATGGTCGCTGAGGCAGTCAGGTAGACAGCCTGCTAGGTAAGGGTGAGGATCTTTGTTAACTAAGATCCAATCAAGAATGGTGTGATTATTAGGGTTTTTATTGATCCGGGTAGGGGATTGTATTAGTTGTGAGAACCCGTGGAGATTTAGGTGGAGGGCTGGGTGGTGGTTATTACAGGATAGCCAGTTGATATTAAAGTTGCCGAGGATGATAGTTTCCTGGGATAGTGAGAGATTGCCCCAGCTCAGGAGGTTTTCTAGGGGAGGTATATTTTGGTCTGGTGGGAAGTAGCACCCTATGATAATTGTTTTCTTTGGGTTAATTTTGAGATTGACGTAAAGGATTTCTTCATTGCCAAATTGGGGAGCTGATTTGCTAATATTTTGGATATTGAGGTGGTGTTTATACAGCAGTGCTACACCACCTCCTTTCCTGGACACTCTGTCCACGCGAAGGATGTTATATCCAGCTGTGAGTATTTCCTCACTTTTGATGTGAGGTCTGAGCAAGGTTTCATTTAGGACGAGAATGTCAGGGGAGTACAGGTTTATGTTGGCATGTAGGTCTTGGATTTTGTTACAAATGCTCCTGATGTTTAGAGACATAATAAGGAGGTCAGATGGCTTTTTGTTGGCTGTGATTTGAGTGATGGGGGAGTTCTTTGGGAGAGGGTTTGGGGTGGGGTTGGTGATGGTGGTACCATGGTTAGGGTGGATGTCGCCAATGAGGGGTAGTTTAGAGAGGGTGTTAAGAATAGGTTTTATATATGCAGCAAAAAAACTGTCATATTTTAGGAACATTTTGTGTTTAAATGTGGCAGGAGTTTGGTAACTGAGTAGGTGTACTGGGAGGAGGTTATTGTTGGCAGGGGCAAAGTAGTTATAGAGTTCGTGTTTGAGGGAAATTGATGAGAGTGTGCAGTGAAAATGGTTGGGAGTTATTACTGTGGAGCCCCGGTAGGATGTAATGTAGGCAAGAAGTATGCAGGTAAGAAGTGTAATTGTATTAGCTAATAGCATGACTGTCTCAGGTTTAGAGATGTGTCAGGAAATAGGAGGGCTAGTATGGGGGAGGGGAATTACAGAGGATTAGCCTAATTGGTGGATAGTTATGGGAATGGTTTTAGCCTCAAAACAAATGTAGACGTAGAGGGGGTGGGTGGAATTTGGGGAAAGGGAAGGGCACAAAGTGAGCGCAGCAAACGGAGCGGGGTTTAAACCCCAGGCTAAGGATTGCAGGGTAACTGTGAAACTCTTGTAACACTTCGTTGGTACTAGCTTGTAAATAATTTAGTTTTGTAGCCAATTGTTATGATTTTAGCAGGGAATACTGTAACTGGAAGGGCAGGAAGAGTGGGGGTGGTGCTACATAGAGATTTAGGAGGGATCAGCGTTGACCTGATCGAGTGTGTGCTATCCTTAAATTAAAAGGATTGTAACACATACACTTTGATTTTCCCTTTGGTGTAATTTTCTC
>NC_056733.1:943029083-943102094 GCF_019279795.1 Protopterus annectens
GGAGGGAATGCATAAATTGTTAGGGAATTCCAGCTGAAAGAGAGGGCATCCGTTCTCCAGGCTAGAGGATGGTGCGTCCTTGAACAGAACTTCTCCAGGTGATGATTGAGGTGAGAAGCAAATAGATCTATGTCCGGTCTTCCCCATGCACTTATTATTTGTGAGAAAATGTGTGGATGCAGCATCCATTCGTGCGGATCCAAGAAATTTCTGCTCAGCCTGTCCGCCAGAACATTGTCCTTGCCTGGAACAAACTGGGATTGCAAGTGGATGTTCAGTTTCAGGGACTTTTCCCAAAGAGTCATTGTTAGTCTGCAGAGGGGGTAAGAGTGAGTGCCCCCCTGCTTGTTTATATACCACATGACAGTGGTGTTGTCTGTCCTTATTAGCAGATGACCTTGTTGAAGGGATCTCCCGAAGGCCTCGATTGCATGTATCACTGCCAACATCTCTTTCTGATTTATGTGCAGATGCATTTCCCTGGGAGTCCATTGCCCTTGAATGCATCTGCCCTCCATGTGCGCCCCCCATCCATGATCTGAGGTGTCTGTTGTAATGGTTTGACTTGCTAGAGGTTTGTTGAAAGACATGCCCCTGTTTAAATGACTTGCTTGAGCCCACCACAAAAATTCCCTTTGCAGGCATGGAATGAGTGGTATTACGTCTTCTAGATTTTGTCTGTGTTGAGACCATAAGCTTTTTAGGTACCATTATAGCTTTCTCATGTGTAGTCTTGCCAGAGGAACCAGAAGAATGCAAGATGTCATGAACCCCAGGGCCTGCAGGATTTTCCTTGCAGTCAGCTGGGTGAGCTTTGCTAGGCTTTTGAAGTAATCTGGTAAATGCTCTTGTTTCTCCTCTGTGAGGAAAGCTATTTGTGATTGTGTGTCCAATTTGGCTCCTAGAAAAATAATCTGTTGGGATGGCAGTAGTCTTGATTTTTGAATGTTGACTGTGTATCCCAGAGCCTGTAGTAATTGAATGACATAATCCAAGTGTCTTATCAAGGTTTGTTTGCTGTCTGCTTGTATAAGGCAGTCGTCCAGGTAAGGGTATATTTGAATCCCCTGGAGCCTGCAATGTGCAACTACTGATGCCAGGCATTTCGTGAATACTCTGGGCACAGTAGATAAGCCAAACGGCAATGCTGAGAATTGATAATGCTCTGATCCTGCAAGAAATCTGAGGTATCTTCTGCAACTGTGTCTGATTGGGACATGCAGGTATGCCTCCTTGAAATCCAGAGTAACCAGCCAAGACCCCTTGCCCAGCATGGGAAGGAGTTGCTGTAAAGTCAGCATTTTGAATTTTGGCACAATGAGAAAAGTGTTTAGAGCGGACAAATCCAGGCCTTGTTCCTGAGGAGGAACCTTTTCTACTGCTTTTATTTGTAACAACTTTGAAACCTGTATGATTGCCTCTGCCCTTTGATTTTGTGGCAGGTTTGGCATGTCTTGCCTCGTTGGTAAGGTATGGAAGTGGAACCTGTAACCTTGGTCTACTATGTCCAGAATCCATTTGTCTTTGGTTAAAATGTGCCAGTTCTTTGAGAATAAGGATAATTTTCCGCCTAGAGGTGCTTCTCTTTGAGCCTTGGTCGGCGGGGTGAAAGTCAAGTCATTGTGATTGTCCCTGTGGTGCAGGTGAACTCCCTGCGCCACTTCTCTGATTTGGAGGTTGCCATTGGCGGCCCTTGTAAGAGCCTCGGTATTGCCCTCTACCTCGAGCACGCCTGCTTTTTCCCCTTTGAAACTTGTCAGTGTCCGGAAAGGACCAATTTTTTGAAGGCCAATTCCTGCTGAATCTAGGTGGCTGAACCTGGAGGAAATCCTTGACTGTCTGTACTGATTTAGCCTTTTCCTCAATAGATTTCAACACATCCTGTGCAGTAGCACCAAAAAGCTTCTGTTTTTCCAGAGGTGCATCTAGGAGCTTTACTTTAACATGGTCTGGCAGTGGCTGTTCTTTCAGCCAAGCATGTCTACATATAACGGCCCCTGTCATAGCTGACCTACATGAAGCTTCCAATGCATCATAACCACACTGAAGAAAATGATTGCTAACCTGCTGAGTGTTATGAACCAAATCCTGCAATGCCTTTCTATCTAAAGGCTCAGGAGAGGCTAACTTTTTCTGCAAATCATCCATTAAGTAATCCTGGTACTGAAACATATGAAAAAGGCAGTTAAGTGACCTCATGGCAAGGGTGGAAGAGGTATAAACTTTTTTGCCCCATCTCTCCAGGGACCTTGATTCCCTGTCTGCGGGCAAAGGGTTTTTGGCCGAGGAAGTAGCCACTCCTTTGGGCCCCTGAGAAATAGTTTCTAGATCCACAGAGTGGGCCTTAAAGAGATGCTTATGGGTTTCAGGAACCCTGTAATATCTGTCTGGCTTGACAGGAGCAGGAGGGAGAGAATCAGGGGAAGCACTGGAGTCTGAGTATACATCATCCAAGACATCCAACACTAGGGGAATAGCTAAAGGCCTGTGCTGGGGTAACTTAAGAAAAGTCCGAAGCCTTTTCCTGGAGTCGGAAAATTCCTGACCCTGCTACTGAAAATGTTCTCTCATGGAGTGGAGAACTTCTCCGAAAGAAATATCCTCTGGAGGAGAAGCAGAAGGAATTGATTCCTCAGCATCAGAGTCCTCGTAGGCCTGGAAGGATTCTTCCTGGGTATCTGAGAGCTCAGAATCCCTAGAGGCTTCATCTGAAGAGAGGGTATCTGGCTGTTCTGTCTTAGGTCTTTTATCTGCAGGAGGCTGAGAACCCCTGTCTGGGTGCGACTGAGAACCTCTGATTAGAGAGATTAGATCAGCAGCTAGGGTCATGATCTGTTTATCAGAAGAAAGGCTCTGGGGAATAGTTTTAGCAGTATGGGCCTTAGCCTGGCTGGCAGCCTTTGCACGGGTGTAGGCCTTGATGGACATGGAGACCGGGGGCCTAGCTGCCCCACATGCAGGAGTAACTTTATCCACAGGAATGGTGTCAGGTAATTCTAGAACTTCGGTTTCGGGAGGAAAATCCACAACCGGCACCGGGGTAACCTCCGGGACCAAAGTACACGGTAAAGTGGTGTCATCGGCCTGGAGTGGTTGAATTACCGCTTACGAAGAGGCCGATGCACTCACGGTAGGTTTGGGAATGGTATCGGTGGACGACGCGGGCCGAGGATGTCGGTCCCGGTCCTTACGTTTTTTGGAAATATGTGCTGTCGGTTGTTCCGACGGCATGATATAAGCGTAATTTTCACCAAAAAAGTCTTTGGCAAATTCTGCCCGGTGCCTGAGTGTGCGCTTATTAAAGCAAGCACAGGCAGCTCAGGCCGAGACGTCGTGGTCTGGGCCCAGGCAGGGAAGGCAGTAAGAGTGGAGCGGCAAGAAAGACTGAAGAAGATGGCGTCGGCTGATGCTTTTATACCCCAGCCGCTCTGATGTCAGGGAAGTGGCAACATCAGCCGACGCCGGACCCAGACTTTGGAATCCGGCCGACCGAAAGGGCTGCCTGAGGCAGGACAACCCATATGTCAGGACTGCAGTTGCATTCTTGAAGGACATCGTCAAAAACAAAACCTTACTCAATACACTGGGAACTAGCCAGTTAAAGGAAGTAAAATCAGTAAAACAGCAGGTCCAACATCTTAGTAAAAGCATCTTTTATTTAAAAGGATGTTAAAACTGCAGTAAATGCCTTTGTGCAAACACCTTACTTTTGCAGACTATGCCCAATTCAAGAACATCACCATAGCCAACAGTTAGAAAAGTTCCTGTTTTAGCAGGAATAGTTTCCATTAGTATCAAAGGTGGTGACACTGACAATTTCTTATGCCCGAGAGATGCTAAGTTGTAGCAGACTTAAGAATGGAGATCGTACGTCTCGTTCCTTCATTAAGACAGAAAGAAGCAGTTAAACTCAACAGAACGGAAGAGCAGCGTGGTCTTTTCAGTACAGAGAAACCACATTTGTATTTAGATTGATCTGCAAATTGAATAAAGTGATAAGAAAAGTATTATCTGTAACTTATCGCTGAAGTAGTGGTCTCAACAATGAAAATGTTAAGCAATTTCAGGACTACCTGCAAGCCAAGGTTTCTTGCTGATAAACTTAGATGAGCAAATACATGAGAAGATACACAAACCACATCTCGGAATAGGAAAGTGCAAGAAAAAGGAAAAGAGGTGTGATGTTTTGGCCCGAAATATTACCTCAGACAGCAGCAGTACAGACAGAAATGTTACCTCAGACAGCAGCAGTACAGACAGAAATGTTACCTCAGATAGCAGCAGTACAGACAGAAATGTTACCTCAAATAGCAGTAGTACAGACAGAAATGTTATCTCAGACAGCAGTACAGACAGAAATGTTACCTCAGATAGCAGTAGTACAGACAGAAATGTTACCTCAGATAGCAGTAGTACAGACAGAAATGTTACCTCAGATAGCAGTACAGACAGAAATGTTACCTCAGATAGCAGTAGTACAGACAGAAATGTTACTTCGGACAGCAGTATAGACAGAAATGTTACCTCAGATAGCAGTAGTAGAGACAGAAATGTTACCTCAGATAGCAGTAGTACAGACAGAAATGTTGCCTCAGATAGCAGTAGTACAGACAGAAATGTTACCTCAGATAGCAGTAGTACAGACAGCAATGTTACCTCGGATAGCAGCAGTACAGACAGAAATGTTACCTCAGATAGCAGTAGTATACACAGAAATGTTACCTCAGACAGAAATGTTACCTGAGATTGCAGTAGTACAGACAGAAATGTCACGGCGGATAGCAGTAGTACACACAGAAATGTTACCTCAGATAGCAGTAGTACAGACAGAAATGTTACCTCAGATAGCAGTAGTACAGACAGAAATGTTACCTCAGATTGCAGTACAGACAGAAATGTTACCTCAGACAGCAGTAGTACAGACAGAAATGTTACCTCAGACAGCAGTAGTACAGACAGAAATGTTACTTCAGATAGCAGTAGTACAGACAGAAATGTTACCTCAGACAGCAGTAGTACAGACAGAAATGTTACTTCAGATAGCAGTAGTACAGACAGAAATGTTACCTCAGATAGCAGTAGTACACACAGAAATGTTACCTCAGATAGCAGTAGTACACACAGAAATGTTACCTCAGATAGCAGTAGTACCCACAGAAATGTCACGTCGGATAGCAGAAGTACAGACAAAAATGTTGCCTCAGATAGCAGCAGTACAGTCAGAAATGTTACCTCAGATAGCAGTAGTACAGACAGAAATGTTACCTCAGATAGCAGTAGTACAGACAGAAATGTTACCTCAGATAGCAGTAGTACAGACAGAAATGTTACCTCAGATAGCAGTACTACACACAGAAATGTTACCTCAGATAGCAGCAGTACAGACAGAAATGTTACCTCAGACAGCAGCAGTACAGACAGAAATGTTACCTCAGACAGCAGTAGTGCACACAGAAATGTTACCTCAGATAGCAGTAGTACACACAGAAATGTTACCTCAGATAGCAGTAATACAGACAGAAATGTTACCTCAGATAGCAGTAGTACAGACAGAAATGTTACCTCAGATAGCAGTAGTACACGCAGAAATGTTACCTCAGATAGCAGTAGTACAGACAGAAATGTTACCTCAGACAGCGGTAGTACAGACAGAAATTTTACCTCTGATAGCAGTAGTACAGACAGAAATGTTACCTCAGATAGCAGAAGTACAAAAGTACAGTTTTGTACCTACCATAAATGTAGATGTCCGATAGATATGCAACTGCGGTCATAACATATGGGTTGTCCTGCCTCAGGCAGCCCTCGGTCGGCCGGATTCCAAAGTCTGGGTCCGGCGTCAGCTGGTGTCGCCTCCTCTCCGACATCAGAACGCCTGGAGTATAAAGGCATCGGCTGACACCATCTTCTTCAGTGTTTCTTGCCCCAGATGCTAGGTGCCCTCCTAGGAAGGCTAAATTTGGTGAATGGATAAACAATTCCAGACATGCACAACAGTAATAAACAGATACACCATAGGAGATACCCCCAGCTAATAGGAATAGGGGGAGTGGACCTATAAAGAAGGTTGCAGAGGGGTAGGAGGGTGGGAAAATCCGACTGCAGTTGCATATCTATCGGACATCTACATTTATGATAGGTACAAAACTGTACTATGTCCTTCAAGAATGCAACTGCAGTCATAACATATGGGTTGAATACCATAGCCAAGCTGGGGGTGGTTGGAACTAAGAAAGTGATGGTGTAGCTAAAATGCCCTGCAGGACTGCGAGAAGCAAAGCCTGCTCGGGATCTGGAGTATAAAGGCAGGTTGTAGTGCTTGGTAAATGTATGCATGGAGCTCCATGTAGCAGCCTCTAGAATGTCCTTTGTAGCCACTCCTCTTAGAAAGGCTGTGGATGTGGCTATAGCTCTGGTGGAGTGTGGCCTAATATTGGCTGGCACACTTTTTCCATGAAAAGAATAGCAGAATCTGATGCAGTGTCCAATCCATTTGGAAATTGTTTGTTTGGAGATTGCTTTTCCTTGTACTCCAGCAGCATAGGCTACAAGCAGTTGGTCAGACTTTCTGGTGGCCTTAGTTCTGTCCAAGTAGTAGCGTAGTTGCCTGTGTATGTCCAAAGTATGCAGCAGTGCTTCCCCCCTGTTTTGAGGATTGGGGAAGAAAGTAGGCAGGTGAATGGCTTGATTTAGAGACACCCTGGAAATTACTTTTGGCATGAATGAAGGATTGGTTCTTAGAGACTGTCCTGATAAAATGAGTAAAGGAGGTACTGCCATGAGTGCCTGTATCTCCGAGACTCTTCTTGCTGATGTGATTGCCAATAGGAAAACCATTTTCCATGAGAGAAATTGCATTTCTGAAGTTGCTGCTGGTTCAAAGGGAGGAAGAGTTAATTTTTCCAAGACGAAATTGAGGTCCCATGCAGGTACTGGCGGTTTCCTGGGAGGTTTGATATTCTTTATCCCTCTTAGGAACTGTCTTAGCAAAGGATGCGAAAACACAGGTGGATCACAATTGTATTTTGCTGAGATTGCTGAGGCATGAATCTTTATGGAAGAATATGAGAGACCAGTATGAAACATTTCTGCCAAGTATTCCAATATCTGAGGTATACTCAATACTGTTGTATCCTGACCCTTGTTAGCATTCCAGATGATGAATCTCTTCCACTTGGCTGAATAGGTTTTTCTGGTGGAAGGTCTGCGTGCTTCCAGTAAGATCTCTTGAACTTTTTTGGAAAGAGAGATATCGGAAGGAGTTATGGTAACCTCCAGGCTGTCAGATGCAATGTTTTCAGATTTTGATGAACAGTCCTGTAATTGTGTTGTGTTAGAAGCAGAGGCCATAGGGGCAGAGGCCACGGTTTGGTCCGAGTTATGCTCAACAGCAATGGGTACCAGTGCTGCCTTGGCCAGTCTGGAGCTATCAAAATGCCTGATGGTTGTTCTGCTTTGATCTTCAGTATCACCTTGGTCAGCAGTGGTAGAGGAGGGAATGCATAAATTGTTAGGGAATTCCATCTGAAGGAGAGAGCATCCGTTTTCCAGGCTAGAGGATGGTGGGTCCTTGTACAGAACTTTTCCAGGAGATGATTCATGTGAGAAGCAAAGAGATCTATGTCTGGTCTTCCCCATGTCCTTGTTATTTGTGAGAAAATGTGAGGATGCAGCATCCATTCGTGTGGATCCAAGAAATTTCTGCTCAGCTTGTCCGCCAGTACATTGTCCTTGCCTGGCACAAACTGGGATTGCAGATATATCTTCAGACTTAGGGATTTTTCCCAGAGAATCATTGTTAGTCTGCAGAGGGGATAAGAATGAGTGCCTCCCTGCTTGTTTATATACCACATAACAGTGGTGTTGTCTGTCCTTATTAGCAAATGTCCTTGTTGAAGTGATTTTGAAGACTCGATTGCATGTATCACTGCCAACATCTCTTTTTGGTTTATGTGCAGATGCCTTTCCCCTTGGTGTCCATTGGCCTTGAATGCATCTGCCCTCCATGTGCACCCCCCATCCATGGTCTGAGGCGTCTGTTGTAATCATTTGACCTGCTTGAGGTTTGTTGAAAGACATGCCTTTGTTTAACTGACTTGTTTGAGCCCACCACAAAAATTCTCTTTGTAGACATGGAATGAGTGGGATTACGTCCTCTAGGCTTTGGCTGAGTTGGGACCATAAGCTTTTTAAGTACCATTGCAGCTTTCTCATATGAAGTCTTGCCAAAGGTATCAGAAGAATGCAAGATGCCATGAACCCCAGGGCCTGCAGGATTTTCCTTGCAGTCAGCTGGGAGAGCTTTGCAAGGCCTTTGAAGTACTCTGGTAACTGCTGTTGTTTTTCCTCTGTGAAATAAGTCATTTGTGTTTTTGTGTCCAAGTTTGCTATCAAGGTTTGTTTGTTGTCTGCTTGTATGAGGCAGTCGTCCAGGTAGGGGTATATTTGAATCCCCTGGAGTCTGCAGTGTGCCACTACTGATGCCAGGCATTTCGTGAACACTCTGGGCGCAGTAGATAAGCCAAACGGCAATGCTGAGAATTGATAATGCTCTGTCCCTGCAAGAAATCTGAGGTATCTTCTGCAGCTTTGTCTGATTGGGACATGCAGGTATGCCTCCTTGAGGTCCAGAGTGACCAGCCAAGACCCCTTGCCCAGCATGGGAAGGAGTTGCTGCAACGTCAGCATTTTGAACTTTGGCACAATGAGATAAGTATTTAGAGTAGACAAGTCCAGTATACGCCTCCATTTGTTTCCTTTCTTGGAACAAGGAACATTCTTGAATAAAATCCCAGGCCTTGTTCCTGTGGAGGGACCTTTTCTATTGCTTTTATATTTAACAGCTTTGAAACTTGAATGAGTGCCTCTGCCCTTTGATGAAGTGGCAGGTTTGGCATGCCCTGTCTTATTGGTAAAGTATGGAAGTGGAATCTGTAACCTTTGTCTATTAAATCCAGAATCCATTTGTCCTTGGTTAAGATATGCCAGTTTTTTGAGAATAAGGATAATTTTCCACCCAAAGGTGCTTCTCTTTGAGCCTTTGTAGACGGTATGAAAGTCAAGTCATTATGGTTGTCATTGTGGTGCAGCTGGACTGCCTGCGCCACTTCTTTGATTTGGTGGTTGCCATTGGCGGCCCCTGTAGGAGCCTCGGTATTGCCCTCTACCTCGGGCACGCCTGTTTTTTCCCCTTTGAAACTTGTCAGTGTCTGGAAAGGACCAATTCTTTGAAGGACAGTTTCTGCTGAATCTGGGTGGCTGAACCTGGAGAAAATCCTTGACTGTCTGTACTGACTTAGCTTTTTCCTCAATGGATTTCAACACATCTTGTGCATTAGCACCAAAAAGCTTCTGTTTTTCCAGAGGTGCATCAAGTAACTTTACTTTAACATGGTCAGGCAGTGGCTGATCCTTTAACCAAGCATGTCTATGTATCACAGCCCCAGTCATAGCTGCCCTACATGAAGCCTCCAATGCATCATAACCACACTGAAGAAAATGATTGTTAACCTGCTGAGTGTTATGTACTAGATCCTGCAATGCCTTTCTATCAATAGGCTCAGGAGAGGCTAGCTTTTTCTGTAAATCATCCAGTAAAAATTCCTGGTACTGAAACATATGAAAAAGGCAGTTAAGTGACCGCATGGCCAGGGTGGTAGAGGTATAAACTTTTTTACCCCATCTCTCCAAGGACCTAGCTTCCCTATTCGCTGGCAGTGGATTCTTGGCTGTGGAAGTAGCCACTCCCTTGGGGCCCTGTGAAATAGTTTCTAGATCCACAGAATGGGCCTTAAAGAGATGTTTGTGGGTGTCAGGGACCCTATAACATCTGTCTGGCTTGACAGGAGCAAGAGGGAGAGAATCAGGGTTAGCACTGGAGTCGGAGAAAACATCATCCAGGACATCCATAACTGGAGGGATAGCTATAGGTCTGTGCTGGGGTAGCTTGAGGAAGGTACGTAGTCTTTTCCTGGAATCAGAGAATTCCTGACCCTGCCATTTAAAATGCTCCCTCATAGAGTGTAGGACTTCACCGAACGAAAAATCCTCTGGAGGAGAGACAGAGGGAATTGATTCCTCAGCATCAGAGTCCTCATAGGCCTGGAAGGATTCTTCTTGGGAATCTGAATGCTCAGAATCCCCAGAGGCTTCATCTGAAGAGAGGTTGTCGGCCTGCTCAGTTCTGGGCCTATTCTCTGCAGGCGGCTGAGAACCTCTGTCTGGATGAGGGTGAGACCCCCTGATAAGAGAAATAAGATCTGCAGCAAGAGACATGATCTGTTTATCAGAAGAAGGGGCCTGGGCAGTAGGTTTAGGATGGGCCTTGGCCTGGCTGGCGGCCTTAGCACGTGCAAAGGCCTTGATGGACATGGATACAGGAGGCCTAGCTGCCACACGTGCAGGAGTAACCTTATCCACAGGAATGGTGTCGGGTAGATCCTGAACTTCGGTTTCTGGAGGAAAATCAACATACCGGCACCGGTGTAGACTCCGAGACCGAAGAATGTGTTAACGTTGTGTCGTCGGCCTGGAGTGGATGAATTACCGCTTCCGAAGGGACCGAAGCACTCGCGGAGGGTTTAGGTGGAGGACGCGGGCCGAGGATGTCGGTCCCGGTCCTTTCATTTTTTGGTAGATTGAGTTGTCGGTTGTTCCGATGGCATGATATAAGCGAAAGATTCGCCAAAAAAGTCTTCGGCAAATTCTGCCCGGCGCCTGAGAGTGCGCTTATTAAAGCAAGCACAGGCAGCACAGGCCGAGACGTCGTGGTCTGGGCCCAGGCAAGGGAGGCAATAAGACTGGAAGTCCTTATGAGGTATTTGTTTACCACAAGACAAACAATTATTAACTTTCTCAATTTGTTCTGACATCGGCTGAGGCAAGAAAAAATGTTCCCCAACGGGGTACTTAGGTTTTAGATGACTTCGGTACTGAAAACACAGGAGCTGACCGACCGGCACTTGCGAACTGCTTCTGCTTCGGGCACCGCGCGGCAAGAAAGACTGAAGAAGATGGCGTCGGCCGATGCCTTTATACTCCAGCCGTTCTGACGTCAGAGAGGAGGGGACACCAGCCGACGCCGGACCCAGACTTTGGAATCCGGCCGACTGAGGGCTGCCTGAGGCAGGACAACCCATATGTTATGACTGCAGTTGCATTCTTGAAGGACATCAGAAATGTTACCTCAGATAGCAGTAGTACACTCAGAAATATTACCTCAGATAGCAGTAGTACCCACAAAAATGTCACGTCGGATAGCAGAAGTACAGACAAAAATGTTACCACAGATAGCAGTAGTACAGACAGAAATGTTACCTCAGATAGCAGTAGTACAGACAGAAATGTTACCGCAGATAGCAGTAATACAGACAGAAATGTTACCTCAGATAGCAGCAGTATAGACAGAAATGTTAACTCAGATAGCAGTAGTACAGACAGAAATGTTACCTCAGATAGCAGTAGTAAAGACAGAAATGTTACCTCAGATAGCAGTAGTACCCACAGAAATGTTACCTCAGATTGCAGTAGTACACACAGAAATGTTAACTCAGATAGCAGCAGTACAGACAGAAATGTGACCTCAGATACCAGTAGTACAGACAGAAATGTTACCTCAGATAGCAGAAGTACAGACAGAAATGTTACCTTGGATAGCAGTAGTACAGACAGAAATGTTACCTCAGATAGCAGTAGTACAGACAGAAATGTTACCTCAGACAGCAGTAGTACAGACAGAAATGTTACCTCAGATAGCAGTAGTACAGACAGAAATGTTACCTCAGATAGCAGTAGTACAGACAGAAATGTTACCTCAGATAGCAGTAGTACAGTCAGAAATGTTATCTCAGATAGCAGTAGTACAGACAGAAATGTTACCTCAGATAGCAGTAGTACAGACAGAAATGTTACCTCACATAGCAGTAGTACAGGCAGAAATGTTACCTCAGACAGCAGTAGTACAGATGGAAATGTTAGACAGAAACGTTACCTCAGATAGCAGTAGTACAGACAGAAACGTTACCTTTGATAGCAGTAGTACAGACAGAAATGTTACCTCAGATAGCAGTAGTACAGACAGAAATGTTACCTCAGATAGCAGCAGAACAGACAGAAATGTTACCTCAGAAAGCAGTAGTACAGACAGAAATGTTACCTCAGATAGCAGGAGTACAGACAGAAATGTTATCTCAGATAACAGCAGTACGGACAGAAATGTTACCTCAGACAGCTGTAGTACAGACAGAAATGTTACCTCGGATAGCGGTAGTACACACAGAAATTTTACCTCAGATAGCAGTAGTACAGAAAGAAATGTTACCTCAGATAGCAGTAGTACAGACAGAAATGTTACCTCAGATAGCAGTAGTACAGACAGAAATGTTACCTCAGATAACAGAAGAACAGAAAGAAATGTTACCTCAGATAGCAGTAGTACACACAGAAATGTTACCTCAGATAGCGGTAGTACAGACAGAAATTTTACCGCAGATAGCAGTAGTACACACAAAAATGTTACCTCATATAGCAGTATTACAGACATAATGCTACCTCAGATAGAGATACTACAGACAGAAAAGTTACCTCAGACAGCAGCAGTACAGACAGGAATGTTACCTCAGATTGCAGTAGCATAGACAGAAATGTTAACTCAGACAGCCGTAGTACACGCAAAAATGTTACCTCAGATAGCAGCAGTACAGATGGAAATGTTACCTAAGATAGCAGTAGTACAGACAGAAATGTTACCACAGATAGCAGTAGTACAGACAGAAATGTTACCTCAGATAGCAGTAGTACACACAGAAATGTTACCTCAGATAGCAGTAGTACAGACAGAAATGTTACCTCAACAGCAGTAGTGAAATGTTACCTCTGATACCAGTAGTACACACAGAAATGTTACCTCAGATAGCAGTAGTACAGTCAAAAATGTTACCTCAGATAGCAGCAGTACAGACAGAAATGTTACCTCAGATAGCAGTAGTACACGCAGAAATGTTACCTCAGATAGCAGTAGTACAGTCAGAAATGTTACCTCAGATAGCAGTAGTACACACAGAAATGTTACCTCAGATAGCAGTAGTACAGACAGAAATGTTACCTCAAATAGCAGTAGTACAGACAGAAAAGTTACCTCAGATAGCAGTAGTACAAGCAGAAATGTCATGTCGGATAGCGGTAGTATAAACAGAAATGTTAGCTCAGACAGCAGTAGTATACACTGAAATGTTACCTCAGATAGTAGTACACACAAAAATGTTACCTCAGATAGCAGTAGTACAGACAGAAATGTCACGTCGGATAGCAGTAGTACAGTCAGAAATGTTACCTCAGACAGCAGTAGTACACACAGAAATATTACCTCAGATAGCAGTAGTACCCACAGAAATGTTACCTCAGATAGCAGTAGTACAGACAGAAATGTTACCTCAGATAGCAGTACAACAGGCAGAAATGTTACCACACATAGCAGTAGTACACACAGAAATGTTACCTCAGACAGCAGTAGTACAAACAGAAATGTTACCTCAGATAGCAGTAGTACAGACAGAAATGTTACCTCAGATAGCAGTAGTACAGACAGAAATGGTACCTCAGATAGCAGCAGTACAGACAAAAATGTTACCTCTGATACCAGTAGTACACACAGAAATATTACCTCAGATAGCAGTAGTACAGACAGAAATGTTAGCTCAGATAGCAGCAGTACAGACAGAAATGTTACCTCAGATTGCATCAGTACAGACAGAAATGTTACTTCAGACAGCAGTAGTACAGACAGAAATGTTACCTCAGACAGCAGTAGTACAGAGAGAAATGTTACCTCAGATTGCAGTAGTACACACAGAAATGTTACCTCAGATAGCAGTAGTACAGGCAGAATGTTACCTCAGATAGCAGCAGTACACACAGAAATTTTCCCTCAGATAGCAGTAGTACCCACAGAAATGTTACCTCAGATAGCAGTAGTACAGACAGAAATGTTACCTCAGATAGCAGTAGTACAGACAGAAATGTTACCTCAGATAGCAGTAGTACAGACAGAAATGTTACGTCAGACAGCAGTAGTACAGACAGAAATGTTACCTCAGACAGCAGTAGTACAGAGAGAAATGGTACCTCAGACAGCAGTAGTACAGAGAGAAATGTTACCTCAGATTCCAGTAGTACACACAGAAATGTTACCTCAGATAGCAGTAGTACAGACAGAAATGTTACCTCAGATAGCAGAAGTACAGACAGAAATGTTACCTCAGATAGCAGTAGTACAGACAGAAATGTTACCTCAGACAGCAGCAGTACAGACAGAAATGTTACCTCAGATAGCAGTAGTACAGACAGAAATGTTACCTCAGATAGCAGTAGTACAGACAGACATGTTACTTCAGATAGCAGTAGTACACACAAAAATGTTACCTCAGATAGCAGTAGTACAGATAGAAATGTTACCTCAGATAGCAGTAGTACCCACAGAAATGTTACCTCAGAGAGCAGTAGTACCCACAGAAATGTTACCTCAGATAGCAGTAGTACAGACAGAAATGTTACCTCTGATAGCAGTAGTACAGACAGAAATGTTACCTCAGATAGCAGTAGTACAGACAGAAATGTTACCTCAGACAGCAGCAGTACAGACAGAAATGTTACCTCAGATAGCAGTAGTACAGAGAGAAATGTTACCTCAGATAGCAGTAGTACAGACGGAAATGTTGCCTCTGATAGCAGTAGTACAGTCAGAAATGTTACCTCAGATAGAAGTAGTAGAGGCAGAAATGTTACCTCAGACAGCAGAACTACAGACGGAAATGTTACCTCAGACAGCAGAACTACAGACGGAAATGTTACCTCAGATAGCAGTAGTACAGACAGAAATGTTACCTAAGACAGCAGAAGTACAGACAGAAATGTTACCTCAGATAGCAGTAGTACAGACAGAAATATTACCTCAGACAGCAGCAGTACAGACAGAAATGTTACCTCAGATAGCAGTAGTACAGACAGAAATGTTAGCTCAGATAGCAGTAGTACACACAGAAATGTTACCTCAGATAGCAGTAGTACACACAGAAATGTTACCTCAGCAGTACAGACAGAAATGTTACCTCAGATAGCAGTAGTACAGACAGAAATGTTACCTCAGATAGCAGTAGTACAGACAGAAATGTTACCTCTGATAGCAGTAGTACACAAAGAAATGTTAACTCAGATAGCAGTAGTACAGACAGAAATGTTACCTCAGATAGCAGTAGTACAGACAGAAATGTTACCTCAGATAGCAGAAGTACAAACAAAAATGTTACCTCAGACAGCAGTAGTACAGACGGAAATGTTACCTCACATAGCAGTAGTACCCACAGAAATGTTACCTCAGATAGCAGTAGTACACACAGAAATGTTACCTCAGATAGCAGTAGTAGAGTCAGAAATGTTACCTCAGATATTTGGGAGGGTGGCCTAATGGTTAAGGTGTTTGCCTTACAAACACAAGGTGCAGGGTTTGAGTCTCACAAGGGATAATTGGTTAAGCTTAAAATGGCTCGCAAGGGCAGTTAGCTTAGTACTAATCTGTGAACCTCTATGAACCTAGCAGCAGTACAGACAGAAATATTACCACAGAAAGCAGTAGTACAGACAGAAATGTTACTCAGCGGTAGTGCAGACAGAAATGTTACCTCAGATAGCAGGAGTACAGACAGAAATGTTACCTTAATAGCAGTAGTGAAATGTTACCTCTGATACCAGTAGTACACACAGAAATGTTACCTCAGATAGCAGTAGTACAGTCAAAAATGTTACCTCAGATAGCAGGACTACAGACAGAAATGTTACCTCAGATAGCAGTAGTACACGCAGAAATGTTACCTCAGATAGCAGTAGTACAGTCAGAAATGTTACCTCAGATAGCAGTAGTACACACAGAAATGTTACCTCAGATAGCAGTAGTACAGACAGAAATGTTACCTCAAATAGCAGTAGTACAGACAGAAAAGTTACCTCAGATAGCAGTAGTACAGACAGAAATGTCATGTCGGATAGCGGTAGTATAGACAGAAATGGTAGCTCAGACAGCAGTAGTACACACAGAAATGTTATCTCAGATAGTAGTACACACAAAAATGTTACCTCAGATAGCAGTAGTACAGACAGAAATGTCACGTCGGATAGCAGCAGTACAGACAGAAATGTTACCTCAGACAGCAGAAGTACACACAGAAATATTACCTCAGATAGCAGTAGTACCCACAGAAATGTTACCTCAGATAGCAGTAGTACAGACAGAAATGTTACCTCAGATAGCAGTACAACAGGCAGAAATGTTACCACACATAGCAGTAGTACACACAGAAATGTTACCTCAGACAGCAGTAGTACAAAAGTACAGTTTTGTACCTACCATAAATGTAGATGTCCGAACTGGATAGCATCTGCAGTCATAACAAGTGGGTTGTCCTGTCGTCAGGCAGCCCTGCAGTCGGCCGGATTCCAAAGTCCGGGTCCGGCTTCGGCTGATGTCGCACTCCACCCGACGTCATCTCTGTTGGTCTTCGGGTATAAAAGCATCAGCCGACGCCATTTTCCTCAGTGTTTCTTGCCCCAGATGCCAGTAGCCCTCTTGCAGGCTAAAAATTTGGATAGATGCCAATGTTTCCAAATAGATAGAGGTAAACACAACAATAAGCATATATGTACATATATACAAACAAATACACCATAAAAGACTCCCCAACAGCTAGCTATTAGGAGGGTAAACACCTAGGAGTACCACAGAGGGAAGGAGGAGTAATCCTGACTGCAGATGCTATCCAGTTCGGACATCTACATTTATGGTAGGTACAAAACTGTACTATGTCCTTCATGGATGCATCTGCAGTCATAACAAGTGGGTAGAATACCATAGCCAACTAGGGAGGAGGATAAAAGTAGATTATGGTGTGTTTAGGATCCCTTGCAGTACAGCAGTGGCAAACCCTGCTCGGGATCTGGAATATAGAGGCAAATTATAATGCTTGGCAAATGTATGCACGGAGGTCCAAGTAGCCACCTCAATAATGTCTTTGGTTGCCACTCCTCGTAAGAAGGCTGTGGTACTGGCTGTTGCCCTTGTAGAATGAGGTCTTATGTTCTGTGGAATTGGTTTTCCATGGAAGGAGTAACAGTATCGTATGCAGTTTCCTATCCATTTGGAGATTGTCTGTTTGGAAATAGCTTTTCCTTCCCTTCCTGTTGCATAGGCTACAAAAAGTTGGTCAGTCTTTCTGCTGGTTTTGTTCTGTCCAAGTAGTAGCGTAGCTGTCTATGTACATCAAGGTATGCAGTATTCTTTCCCTCTGTTTTGTGGGTTGGGAAAGAAGGTAGGTAGGTGGATTGCCTGGTTCAAAGACACTCTGGATACCACCTTGGGCATAAATGTAGGATTAGTCCTGATGGACACTCTATCTTGGTGGAAGATTAGGAAGGGTTGCACTGCCATTAAGGCCTGTAGTTCTGAAACCCTCCTTGCTGAAGTTATTGCCAGTAGGAAAGCAGTTTTCCATGACAGGTGTTGTAGGTCTGCTGTTGCTGCTGGTTCAAAGGGTGATAGTGTCAACTTTTCTAGCACAAAGTTTAAATCCCAAGCTGGTAATGGTGGTTTCCTTGGAGGTTTTACATTCTTGATTCCTCTGAGGAACTGCCTGAGCAAAGGGTGCGAAAAACAGGTGGATCAAAGCTGTATTCTGCTGAAATAGCTGATGCATGTATCTTGATGGAGGAGTAGGACAGGCCTGAATGAAGAAGTTCGCCAGATACTCCAGAATGTTAGGCATATCTATGTTTGACACATCTTTTCCTCTTTCCGTACTCCAAATGACAAACCTTTTCCATTTTCCAGCATAGTTCCTTCTTGTTGAAGGTCTGCGTGCTTCAAGAATAATGTCTTTAACTCTTTGGGAAAGTTCTGGATTAGCTGCTGTTATGTGATGTTCCATGCAGTCAGTTGCAGCGTTTTTAGGTTTGGATGTATGATGCTGTAGTTGTTCTGAGTTAACATCAAAGGCATCAGAGGTATTGGCCACATTTTGTTCCGAGACATGCTCTTCAGTAGTGGGTACCAGTGCTGTCTTGGCCAGTTTGGAGCTATCAGGATTATCCTTGGACATTCTTCCTTGATTTTTAGTAGTACCTTGTGTATCAAAGGAAGAGGTGGGAATGCATATGCTGTTAGGCCTTTCCAGTTGAAGGAGAGTGAGTCCACTTTCCATGCTAGTGGGTGGAATGTCCTTGTGCAGAATTTTTTGAGCTGGTGATTGAGAGGTGATGCGAATAGGTCTATCTGTGGCATTCCCCATTTCTTTGAGATGGTCTTGAAGATGTCCGGTGCAGCTTCCATTCGTGGGCATCCGAAGTGGTTCTGCTTAATATGTCTGCTAGAGTATTGTCTTTCCCCGGTACAAATATTGCCTGTAACTGAATGTTGTAGCTGAGTGCCAGGGTCCACAGCTCCAAGGTCATTCTGCATAGGGGTATGAATGAGTGCCTCCCTGTTTGTTGATGTACCACATGACTGTGGTGTTGTCTGTCCTTATCATCAACTGGCCCTCTTTGAGAAATGGTTTGAACTTTTGGATTGCCAGTTTTACTGCCAGCATTTCTTTTAGATTGATGTGCAGGCAAAGTTGATCCTGTGTCCACAATCCTTGCACGCATTTGTCCAGCATGTGGGCCCCATCCTAGGTCTGAAGCGTCTGTTGTGATGGTCTGGCTTGGTTGACATCTGCGAAAGGGTAGGCCTGGGTTTGACTGGCATGCCTGAGCCCACCATAGGAACTCCTGTTTTAAGCATGGAATTAGTGGGATTTCTGTTTCTAGACTGTGTCTGTGTTGGGACCATAAATTCTTTAGGTACCACTGTAGTTTCCTCATATGTAATCTGGCAAATGGGACCAAGATTATGCATGATGCCATGAAGCCCAAGGCCTGCAGAACTTTTCTTGCTGTTAACTTGTTCAGTTTTGTTAGTGCCAAGAAGTAAAGAGGAAGTTCTTTTGTTTTCTGTAGTCAGGAATGCCATTTGTTGTACTGTGTCCAATTCAGCCCAAGAACGTCCTTGTTTGGGATGGTATCAGCCTTGACTTTTGTAAATTGACTGTGTATCCCAGTCCTTGTAGCAAGTAAATGACCCTTTGTAAATCTGTTGTCAGCTTGCTTTTGTTGTCCCCTTGTAGCAGGCAGTCGTCCAGGTATGGGTAAATTTGAATTCCTGTAGTCTGCAATGGCGATTACTGATGCCAGGCATTTTGTGAATACTCTGGGCGCAGTAGATAAGCCAAAGGGCAATGCTGAGAATTGATAGTGCTCTGATCCTGCAAGAAATCTGAGGTATCTTCTGCAGATTGGTCGAATGGGGACGTGCAGGTATGCCTCCTTGAGATCTAGAGTTACCAGCCAAGACTCCTTGCCCAGCATGGGAAGAAGTTGCTGTAGGGTCAGCATTTTGAATTTTGGGACAATGATGTATGTATTTAAGGTGGACAGGTCGAGAATTGGTCTCCAACTTTTTCCTTTCTTGGAACTAGGAATAGTCTTGAGTAGAACCCTTTCCTTGTTCTGCTGTTGGCACTCTTTCCACAGCTCTCATGTTTGCTAACTCCATTATCTGGCGAGAGCCTCTGTTTTTGATTTGGAGGTAGATTTGGCATTCCTCTTTGACTGGTAAAGTGTGGAAGTGAAACCGGTAACCTTGATCTATGGTTTGTAAAATCCACTTGTCTTTGTTATGTAGTGCCAGTTCTTTGAAAATAAGGTTAACTTTCCGCCTAGAGGAGCTGCTATTTGTTCCCTGGTAGCGGATTTAGGATTAAGTCACTGTGGTTGTGCTGATGTAGTGGCAGTGGCTGTGTCTGTGCCTCTGTTGTTACCTTGCCACTGTCGTCCTCTGTAGGCACCTCCTCTGGATTGGTTTCTGCCTCTGGGCGTCTATTCCTGCCCTTTGAAATTTTGTGGAGTCAGGAAAGGACCAATTTTGGCAGGCCAGTTCCTGCTAAACCTTGGGGTTGAACCTGCAAGAAATCTTTAACAGTTTGAACAGATTTTGCCTTTTCTTCCATTTTCTTCATAACCTGCTGGGCAGGTGTACCAAACAAACTTGTCTTGTCCATAGGAGCATCAAGCAACTTAGCTTTAACATGATCCGGTAAAGCTTCTTTTAGCCATGCATGCCTTCTTATCACTGTGCCTGTCATGGCTGATCTAAATGAAGCCTCCAGTGCATCATAGCCACATTTTAAGGAATGGTTGCTAACCTGTTGTATGTTATTTACCATCTCTAATACATATTTCTTATCAAGAGATTCATCAGTGGTTAGTTTTTTAGTTAACTGATCAAGCATAAACTCTTGGTATTGTATCATGTGAAACTGACAGTTTAAAGCTCTAGCTGAGATAGTAGCTGAAGTGTAGACCTTTTTACCCCATCTGTCTAATGACCTTGCTTCCCTTTCAGAAGGAATAGGGTTTTTAGCTGTGGTCGCGGCTACTGCCTTGGGGCCCTGGGATATAGTTTCTGGGTCTGCAAGTGGGGCCTTGTAAAGGTGGTGATGAGGATCTGGCACCCTGTAAAATCTGTCTGGTTTGGCAGGGGCTGGGGTAAGAATCTGGAGCGGAGCAAACATCATTGAAAGCATCATCCACCACAGAGAGAACAGGAGGTATAGCTAAGGGCCTGTGCTGTGGGAGGTGCAGGAAGGTCCTAAGTATTTTTCTGGAGTCTGAAAAATCCTGTTGCTGCCATTGGAACTGTTCTCGCATGGCATGCAAGGTTTCCCCAAAGGAGAATTCTTCTGGTGGGGAAGCAGCTGGAATGGATTCTTCAGCATCAGAATCTTCAAAATTGGAGAAGGGAGCCTCAGGCTGGTCAGTTATGTCTGATTCATCAGCAGAATCATCAGAAGACACTGGCTCAGGGGGCTCTGCCCTAGGTCTCTTCTCTGGGGGCTGAGAGGCCCTGTCTGGGTGAGATTGAGATCCTCTAATTAAAGAAATTAAATCTTCTGCCAAAGAAAGCATTTGAGAACTAGAAGAGGGCCTGGATGTGGGGGGTTTAACAGGCACTGTTTCAGAAGTCTTGGCTGCTTTAGCCCTGGCGAAGTCCTTAATGGACATGGCAGCTGGAGGCCTAGCAGCACCACGTGCTGGGGTAGAGACATCCAAGGGAATGGTGTCTGATAAGTCAACCACCGTAGTGGGTAAAATTTCTGAGGTCGATTCAAGAGTTGTAGCAGGGGCCTCAGTTGTAAGAATAGGTTCAGCTGTACTTTGATCAGTTTTCTCGGTTTCAGCGAACCGAGACACTCAGGTTTGCTTTACCGTGGTTTCGCGAAACCGCGGACCGCGAGTGTCGGTCTTTATCTTTGCGTTTTTGGGGGTAGTCGGAGGATCCGGCGGCATAATGTACACAAAATCAGAACCGAAAACTGTTCTGCAAACTCCGACCGGCGCCTAGCGTCGGTTTGAAAGCACAGGCCGAACAGGCTGCTACGTCGTGGGCTGGGCCTAAACAAGGCAGACAGTAAGAGTGGAAATCTTTATGAGGTATTTGTTTCCCACAGGTTAAACAATTGTTAACTTTTTCTGACATCGGCTGAGGCAAGAAAGAGTCCCCAACGGGTACCAGCTTTAGAAGTCTTCGAAGTAGTATTCGGTAGAAGTAATCTTTGGATCCGACCGACCGGCACTTGCGAACAGCTTCTGCTTCGGGCGCCACGCGGCAAGAAAGACTGAGGAAAATGGCGTCGGCTGATGCTTTTATACCCGAAGACCAACAGAGATGACGTCGGGTGGAGTGCGACATCAGCGAAGCGGACCCGGACTTTGGAATCCGGCCGACTGCAGGGCTGCCTGACGACAGGACAACCCACTTGTTATGACTGCAGATGCATCCATGAAGGACATCAGAAATGTTACCTTAGATAGCAGTAGTACAGACAGAAATGTTACCTCAGATAGCAGTAGTACAGTCAGAAATGTTATCTCAGATAGCAGTAGTACAGACAGAAATGTTACCTCAGCAGTAGTACACACAGAAATGGTACCTCAGATAGCAGCAGTACAGACAAAAATGTCTTTAGCTCCAAGGTCATTCTGCATAGGGGTATGAATGAGTGCCTCCCTGTTTGTTGATGTACCACATGACTGTGGTGTTGTCTGTCCTTATCATCAACTGGCCCTCTTTGAGAAATGGTTTGAACTTTTGGATTGCCAGTTTTACTGCCAGCATTTCTTTTAGATTGATGTGCAGGCGAAGTTGATCCTGTGTCCACCATCCTTGCAGCATTTGTCCAGCATGTGGGCCCCATCCTAGGTCTGAAGCGTCTGTTGTGATGGTCTGGCTTGGTTGACATCTGCGAAAGGGTAGGCCTGGGTTTGACTGGCATGCCTGAGCCCACCATAGGAACTCCTGTTTTAAGCATGGAATTAGTGGGATTTCTGTTTCTAGACTGTGTCTGTGTTGGGACCATAAATTCTTTAGGTACCACTGTAGTTTCCTCATATGTAGTCTGGCAAATGGGACCAAGATTATGCATGATGCCATGAAGCCCAAGGCCTGCAGAACTTTTCTTGCTGTTAACTTGTTCAGTTTTGTTAGTGCCAAGAAGTAAAGAGGAAGTTCTTTTTGTTTTCCTGTAGTCAGGAATGCCATTTGTTGTACTGTGTCCAATTCCGCGCCCAAGAACGTCCTTGTTTGGGATGGTATCAGCCTTGACTTTTGTAAATTGACTGTGTATCCCAGTCCTTGTAGCAAGTAAATGACCCTTTGTAAATCTGTTGTCAGCTTGCTTTTGTTGTCCCTTGTAGCAGGCAGTCGTCCAGGTATGGGTAAATTTGAATTCCTGTAGTCTGCAATGGGCGATTACTGATGCCAGGCATTTTGTGAATACTCTGGGCAGTAGATAAGCCAAAGGGCAATGCTGAGAATTGATAGTGCTCTGATCCTGCAAGAAATCTGAGGTATCTTCTGCAGATTGGTCGAATGGGGACGTGCAGGTATGCCTCCTTGAGATCTAGAGTTACCAGCCAAGACTCCTTGCCCAGCATGGGAAGAAGTTGCTGTAGGGTCAGCATTTTGAATTTTGGGACAATGATGTATGTATTTAAGGTGGACAGGTCGAGAATTGGTCTCCAACTTTTTCCTTTCTTGGAACTAGGAATAGTCTTGAGTAGAACCCTTTCCTTGTTCTGCTGTTGGCACTCTTTCCACAGCTCTCATGTTTGCTAACTCCATTATCTGGTAGAGCCTCTGTTTTTGATTTGGAGGTAGATTTGGCATTCCTCTTTTGACTGGTAAAGTGTGGAAGTGAAACCGGTAACCTTGATCTATGGTTTGTAAAATCCACTTGTCTTTTGTTATGTAGTGCCAGTTCTTTGAAAATAAGGTTAACTTTCCGCCTAGAGGAGCTGCTATTTGTTCCCTGGTAGGCGGATTTAGGATTAAGTCACTGTGGTTGTGCTGATGTAGTGGCAGTGGCTGTGTCTGTGCCTCTGTTGTTACCTTGCCACTGTCGTCCTCTGTAGGCACCTCCTCTGGATTGGTTTCTGCCTCTGGAGCGTCTATTCCTGCCCCTTTGAAATTTTGTGGAGTCAGGAAAGGACCAATTTTGGCAGGCCAGTTCCTGCTAAACCTTCGGGGTTGAACCTGCAAGAAATCTTTAACAGTTTGAACAGATTTTGCCTTTTCTTCCATTTTCTTCATAACCTGCTGGGCAGGTGTACCAAACAAACTTGTCTTGTCCATAGGAGCATCTAGCAACTTAGCTTTAACATGATCCGGTAAAGCTTCTTTAGCCATGCATGCCTTCTTATCACTGTGCCTGTCATGGCTGATCTAAATGAAGTCTCCAGTGCATCATAGCCACATTTTAAGGAATGGTTGCTAACCTGTTGTATGTTATTTACCATCTCTAATACATATTTCTTATCAAGAGATTCATCAGTGGTTAGTTTTTAGTTAACTGATCAAGCATAAACTCTTGGTATTGTATCATGAGAAACTGACAGTTTAAAGCTCTAGCTGAGAGAGTAGCTGAAGTGTAGACCTATTTACCCCATCTGTCTAATGACCTTGCTTCCCTTTCAGAAGGAATAGGGTTTTTAGCTGTGGTCGCGGCTACTGCCTTGGGACCCTGGGATATAGTTTCTGGGTCTGCAAGTGGGGCCTTGTAAAGGTGGTGATGAGTATCTGGCATCCTGTAAAATCTGTCTGGTTTGGCAGGGGCTGGGGTAAAGAATCTGGAGCGGAGCAAACATCATTGAAAGCATCATCCACCACAGAGAGAACAGGAGGTATAGCTAAGGGCCTGTGCTGTGGGAGGTGCAGAAAGGTCCTAAGTCTTTTCTGGAGTCTGAAAAATCCTGTTGCTGCCATTGGAACTGTTCTCGCATGGCATGCAAGGTTTCCCAAAGGAGAATTCTTCTGGTGGGGAAGCAGCTGGAATGGATTCTTCAGCATCAGAATCTTCAAAATTGGAGAAGGGAGCCTCAGGCTGGTCAGTTATGTCTGATTCATCAGCAGAATCATCAGAAGACACTGGCTCAGGGGCTCTGCCCTAGGTCTCTTCTCTGGGGCTGAGAGGCCCTGTCTGGGTGAGATTGAGATCCTCTAATTAAAGAAATTAAATCTTCTGCCAAAGAAAGCATTTGAGAACTAGAAGAGGGCCTGGATGTGGGCGGTTTAACCGGCACTGTTTTAGAAGTCTTGGCTGCTTTAGCCCTGGCGAAGGCCTTAATGGACATGGCAGCTGGAGGCCTAGCAGCACCACGTGCTGGGGTAGAGACATCCAAGGGAATGGTGTCTGATAAGTCAACCACCGTAGTGGGTAAAATTTCTGAGGTCGATTCAAGAGTTGTAGCAGGGGCCTCAGTTGTAAGAATAGTTTCAGCTGTACTTTGATCAGTTTTCGGTTTCAGCGAAACCGAGACACTCGCGGTTTGCTTTACCGTGGTTTCGGCGAAACCGCGGACCGCGAAAGTGTCGGTCTTTATCTTTCGTTTTGGGGTAGTCGGAGGATCCGGCGGCATAATGTACAAAATCAGAACCGAAAACTGTTCTGCAAACTCCGACCGGCGCCTAAGCGTTAGGTCGGTTGAAAGAGGCACAGGCCGAACAGGCTGCTACGTCGTGGGCTGGGCCTAAACAAGGCAGACAGTAAGAGTGGAAATCTTTATGAGGTATTTGTTTCCCACAGGTTAAACAATTGTTAACTTTTTCTGACATCGGCTGAGGCAAGAAAGAGTCCCCAACGGGTACTTAGCTTTAGAAGTCTTGAGTAGTATTCGGTGAAGTAATCTCTGGATCCGACCGACCGGCACTTGCGAACAGCTTCTGCTTGGCCACGCGGCAAGAAAGACTGAGGAAAATGGCGTCGGCTGATGCTTTTATACCCGAAGACCAACAGAGATGACGTCGGGTGGAGTGCGACATCAGCCGAAGCCGGACCCGGACTTTGGAATCCGGCCGACTGCAGGGCTGCCTGACGACAGGACAACCCACTTGTTATGACTGCAGATGCATCCATGAAGGACATCAGTAGTACAAACAGAAATGATACCTCAGATAGCAGTAGTACAGACAGAAATGTTACCTCAGACAGCAGTACAGACAGAAATGTTACTTCAGATAGCAGTAGTAGAGACAGAAATGTTACCTCAGACAGCAGTATTACAGACAGAAATGTTACCTCAGACAGCAGTAGTACAGACAGAAATGTTACCTCAGATAGCAGTATTACAGACAGAAATGTTACCTCAGACAGCAGTAGTACAGACAGAAATGTTACCTCAGACAGCAGTAGTACAGACAGAAATGTTACCTCAGATAGCAGTAGTACAGACAGAAATGTTACCTCAGATAGCAGTAGTACAGACAGAAATGTTACCTCAGATAGCAGTAGTACAGACAGAAATGTTACCTCAGATAGCAGTAGTACAGACAGAAATGTTACCTCAGATAGCAGTATTACAGACAGAAATGTTACCTCAGATAGCAGTAGTACAGACAGAAATGTTACCTCAGATAGCAGTAGTACAGACAGAAATGTTACCTCAGATAGCAGTAGTACAGCCAGAAATGTTACCTCAGATAGCAGCAGTACAGACAGAAATGTTACCTCAGATAGCAGTAGTACAGACAGAAATGTTACCTCAGATAGCAGTAGTACAGACAGAAATGTTACCTCAGATAGCAGTAGTACAGACAGAAATGTTACCTCAGATAGCAGTAGTACAGACAGAAATGTTACCTCAGATAGCAGTACTACAGACAGAAATGTTACCTCAGATAGCAGTAGTACAGACAGAAATGTTACCTCAGATAGCAGTAGTACAGACAGAAATGTTATCTAAGATAGCAGTAGCACAGACAGAAATGTTACCTCAGATAGCAGTAGTACAGACGGAAATGTTACCTCAGATAGCAGTAGTACAGACAGAAATGTTACCTCAGATAGCAGTAGTACAGACAGAAATGTTACCTCAGATAGCAGTAGTACAGACAGAAATGTTACCTCAGATAGCAGTACAGACAGAAATGTTACCTCAGATAGCAGTAGTACAGACAGAAATGTTACCTCAGATAGCAGTAGTACAGACAGAAATGTTACCTCAGATAGCAGTAGTACAGACAGAAATGTTACCTCAGACAGCAGTAGTACAGACAGAAATGTTACCTCAGATAGCAGTAGTACAGACAGAAATGTTACCTCAGATAGCAGTAGTACAGACAGAAATGTTACCTCAGATAGCAGTAGTACAGACAGAAATGTTACCTCAGATAGCAGTAGTACAGACAGAAATGTTACCTCAGATAGCAGTAGTACAGACAGAAATGTTACCTCAGATAGCAGTAGTACAGACAGAAATGTTACCACAGATAGCAGTAGTACAGACAGAAATGTTACCTCAGATAGCAGTAGTACACACAGAAATGTTACCTCAGATAGCAGTAGTACAGACAGAAATGTTACCTCAGATAGCAGTAGTACAGACAGAAATGTTACCTCAGATAGCAGTAGTACAGACAGAAATGTTACCTGAGATAGCAGTAGTACAGACAGAAATGTTACCTCAGACAGCAGTAGTACAGACAGAAATGTTACCTCAGATAGCAGTAGTACAGACAGAAATGTTACCTCAGATAGCAGTAGCACAGACAGAAATGTTACCTCAGATAGCAGTAGTACAGACAGAAATGTTACCTCAGATAGCAGTAGTACAGTCAGAAATGTTATCTCAGATAGCAGTAGTACAGACAGAAATGTTACCTCAGATAGCAGTAGTACAGACAAAAATGTTACCTCTGATACCAGTAGTACACACAGAAATATTACCTCAGATAGCAGTAGTACAGACAGAAATGTTACGTCAGATAGCAGTAGTAGAGACAGAAATGTTAGCTCAGATAGCAGTAGTACAGACAGAAATGTTACCTCAGATAGCAGTAGTACAGACAGAAATGTTACCTCAGATAGCAGTAGTACAGACAGAAATGTTACCTCAGATAGCAGTAGTACAGACAGAAATGTTACCTCAGATAGCAGTAGTACAGACAGAAATGTTACCTCAGATAGCAGTAGTACAGACAGAAATGTTACCTCAGATAGCAGTAGTACAGACAGAAATGTTACCTCAGATAGCGGTAGTACAGACAGAAATGTTACCTCGGATAGTGGTAGTACAGACAGAAATGTTACCTCAGATAGCAGTAGTACAGACAGAAATGTTACCTCAGATAACAGTAGAACAGACAGAAATGTTACCTCAGATAGCAGTAGTACAGACAGAAATGTTACCTCAGATAGCAGCAGTACGGACAGAAATGTTACCTCAGACAGCTGTAGTACAGACAGAAATGTTACCTCGGATAGCGGTAGTACAGACAGAAATGTTACCTCAGATAGCAGTAGTACAGAAAGAAATGTTACCTCAGATAGCAGTAGTACAGACAGAAATGTTACCTCAGATAGCAGTAGTACAGACAGAAATGTTACCTCAGATAGCAGTAGTACAGACAGAAATGTTACCTCTGATAGCAGTAGTACAGACAGAAATGTTACTTCAGATAGCAGTAGTACAGACAGAAATGTTACCTCAGATAGCAGTAGTACAGACAGAAATGTCACGTCAGATAGCAGTAGTACAGACAGAAATGTTACCTCAGATAGCAGTAGTACACACAGAAATGTTATGTCAGATAGCAGTAGTACAGCCAGAAATGTTACCTCATATAGCAATAGTACACACAGAAATGTTACCTCATATAGCAGTAGTACACACAGAAATGTTACCTCAGATAGCAGTAGTACAGACAGAAATGTTACCTCAGATAGCAGTAGTACACACAGAAATGTTACCTCAGATAGCAGTAGTACAGACAGAAATGTTACCTCGGATAGCAGTAGTACAGACAGAAATGTTACCTCAGATAGCAGTAGTACAGACAGAAATGTTACCTCAGATAGCAGTAGTACAGACAGAAACGTTACCCCTGATAGCAGTAGTTCAGACAGAAAAGGTACCACAGACAGCAAGAGTACAGACAGAAATGTTACCTCAGATGGCAGTAGTACAGACAGAAATGTTACCTCAGATAGCAGTAGTACAGACAGAAATGTTACCTCAGATAGCAGTAGTACAGACAGAAATGTTACCTCAGATAGCAGTAGTACAGACAGAAATGTTACCTCAGATAGCAGTAGTAAAGACAGAAATGTTACCTCAGATAGCAGTAGTACAGACAGAAATGTTACCTCAGATAGCAGTAGTACAGACAGAAATGTTACCTCAGATAGCAGTAGTACAGACAGAAATGTTACCTCAGATAGCAGTAGTACAGACAGAAATGTTACCTGAGATAGCAGTAGTACAGACAGAAATGTTACCTCAGACAGCAGTAGTACAGACAGAAATATTACCTCAGATAGCAGTAGTACAGACAGAAATGTTACCTCAGATAGCAGTAGTACAGACAGAAATGTTACCTCAGATAGCAGTAGTACAGACAGAAATGTTACCTCAGATAGCAGTAGTACAGATAAAAATGTTACCTCAGACAGCAGTAGTACACACAGAAATGTTACCTCAGATAGCAGTAGTACATGCAGAAATGTTACCTCAGATAGCAGTAGTACAGACAGAAATGTTACCTCAGATAGCAGTAGTACAGACAGAAATGTTACCTCAGATAGCAGTAGTACAGACAGAAATGTTACCTCAGATAGCAGTAGTACAGGCAGAAATGTTACCTCAGATAGCAGTAGTACAGACAGAAATGTTACCTCAGATAGCAGTAGTACAGACAGAAATGTTACCTCAGATAGCAGTAGTACAGACAGAAATGTTACCTCAGATAGCAGTAGTACAGACAGAAATGTTACCTCAGATAGCAGTAGTACAGACAGAAATGTTACCTCAGATAGCAGTAGTACAGACAGAAATGTTACCTCAGATAGCAGTAGTACAGACAGAAATGTTACCTCAGATAGCAGTAGTACAGACAGAAATCCTACCTCAGATAGCTGTAGTACAGACAGAAATGTTACCTTTGATAGCAGTACTACAGACAGAAATGTTACCTCAGATAGCAGTAGTACAGACAGAAATGTTACCTCAGATAGCAGTAGTACAGACAGAAATGTTATCTAAGATAGCAGTAGCACAGACAGAAATGATACCTCAGTTAGCAGTAGTACAGACAGAAATGTTACCTCAGATAGCAGTAGTACACACAGAAATGTTACCTCAGATAGCAGTAGTACAGACAGAAATGATACCTCAGATAGCAGTAGTACAGACAGAAATGTTACCTCAGATAGCAGTAGTACAGAGAGAAATGGTACCTCAGATAGCAGTAGTACAGACAGAAATGTTACCTCAGATAGCAGTAGTAGAGACAGAAATGTTACCTCAGACAGAAGTAGTAAAGGCAGAAATGTTACCTCAGACAGCAGAAGTACAGACGGAAATGTTACCTCAGATAGCAGTAGTCCAGACAGAAATGTTACCTCAGACAGCAGAAGTACAGACAGAAATGTTACCTCAGATAGCAGTAGTACAGACAGAAATGTTACCTCAGATAGCAGTAGTACAGACAGAAATGTTACCTCAGATAGCAGTAGTACAGACAGAAATGTTACCTCAGATAGCAGTAGAACATGCAGAAATGTTACCTCAGATAGCAGTAGAACATGCAGAAATGTTACCTCTGATAGCAGTAGTACACAAAGAAATGTTAACTCAGATAAGAATAGTACACACAGAAATATTACCTCAGATAGCAGTAGTACAGACAGAAATGTTACCTCAGATAGCAGTAGTACAGACAGAAATGTTACCTCAGATAGCAGTAGTACAGACAGAAATGTTACCTCAGATAGCAGTAGTACAGACAGAAATGTTACCTCAGATACCAGTAGTACAGACAGAAATGTTACCTCAGATAGCAGTAGTACAGACAGAAATGTTACCTCAGATAGCAGTAGTACAGACAGAAATGTTACCTCAGATAGCAGTAGTACAGACAGAATAGTTACCTCAGATAGCAGAAGTACAGACAGAAATGTTACCTCAGATAGCAGTAGTACAGACAGAAATGTTACCTCAGATAGCAGTATTACAGATATAAATGCTACCTCAGATAGCAGTACTACAGAAAAAAATGTTACCTCAGATAGCAGTAGTACAGACAGAAATGTTACCTCAGATAGCAGTAGTACACAGAGAAATGTTACCTCAGATAGTAGTAGTACAGACAGAAATGTTACCTCAGATAGCAGTAGTATAGACAGAAATGGTACCTCAGATAGCAGCAGTACAGACAAAAATGTTACCTCTGATACCAGTAGTACACACACAAATATTACCTCAGATAGCAGTAGTACAGACAGAAATGTTACCTCAGATAGCAGTAGTACAGACAGAAATGTTACCTCAGATAGCAGTAGTACAGACAGAAATGTTACCTCAGATAGCAGTAGTACAGTCAGAAATGTTATCTCAGATAGCAGTAGTACAAACAGAAATGTTACCTCAGATAGCAGTAGTACAGACAGAAATTTTACTTCAGATAGCAGTAGTAGAGACAGAAATGTTACCTCAGATAGCAGTAGTACAGACAGAAATGTTACCTCAGATAGCAGTAGTACAGACAGAAATGTTACCTCAGATAGCAGTAGTACAGACAGAAATGTTACCTCAGATAGCAGTAGTACAGACAGAAATGTTACCACAGATAGCAGTAGTACAGACAGAAATGTTACCTCTGATACCAGTAGTACACACAGAAATGTTACCTCAGATAGCAGTAGTACAGAGAGAAATGTTACCTCAGATAGCAGTAGTACAGACAGAAATGTTACTTCAGATAGCAGTAGTACAGATAGAAATGTTACCTCAGATAGCAGGAGTACAGACACAAATGTTACCTCAGATAGCAGTAGTACAGACAGAAATGTTACCTCAGATAGCAGTAGTACACACAGAAATGTTACCTCAGATAGCAGTAGTACAGACAGAAATGTTACCTCAGATAGCAGTAGTAAAGACAGAAATGTTACCTCAAATAGCAGTAGTACAGACAGAAATGTTACTTCAGATAGCAGTAGTACACACAGAAATGTTACCTCAGATAGCAGTAGTACAGACAGAAATGTTACCTCAGATAGCAGTAGTACACACAGAAATGTTACCTCAGATAGCAGTAGTACAGACAGAAATGTTACCTCAGATAGCAGTAGTACAGACAGAAATGTTACCTCAGATAGCAGTAGTACAGACAGAAATGTTACCTCAGATAGCAGTAGTACAGTCAGAAATGTTACCTCTGATAGCAGTAGTACACACAGAAATATTACCTCAGATAGCAGTAATAAAGACAGAAATGTTACCTCAGATAGCAGTAGAACAGAGAGAAATGGTACCTCAGATAGCAGTAGAACAGACAGAAATGTTACCTCACAAAGCCGAAGTACAGACAGAAATGTTACCTCACATAGCAGTAGTACAGTCAGAAATGTTACCTCAGATAGCAGCAGTACAGACAGAAATGTTACCTCAGATAGCCGAAGTACAGAGAGAAATGTTACCTCGGATAGCAGTAGTACAGACAGAAATGTTACCTCAGACAGCAGTAGTACACACAGAAATGTTACCTCAGATAGCAGTAGTACAGACAGAAATGTTACCTCAGATAGCAGTAGTACAGACAGAAATGTTACCTCAGATAGCAGTAGTACAGACAGAAATGTTACCTCAGATAGCAGTAGTACAGACAGAAATGTTACCTCAGATAGCAGTAGTACAGACAGAAATGTTACCTCAGATAGCAGTAGTACAGACAGAAATGTTACCTCAGATAGCAGTAGTACAGACAGAAATGTTACTTCAGATAGCAGTAGTACACACAGAAATGTTACCTCAGATAGCAGTAGTACAGACAGAAATGTTACCTCAGATAGTAGTAGTACCCACAGAAATGTTACCTCAGAGAGCAGTAGTACAGACAGAAATGTTACCTCAGATAGCAGTAGTACAGACAGAAATGTTCTCAGACAGCAGTAGTACAGACAGAAATGTTACCTCGGATAGCAGAAGCACAGACAGAAATGTTACCTCAGATAGCAGTAGTACAGACAGAAATGTTACCTCAGATAGCAGTAGTACAGACAGAAATGTTACCTCAGATAGCAGTAGTACAGACAGAAATGTTACCTCAGATAGCAGTAGTACAGACAGAAATGTTACCTCAGATAGCAGTAGTACAGACAGAAATGTTACCTCAGATAGCAGTAGTACAGACAGAAATGTTACCTCAGATAGCAGTAGTACAGACAGAAATGTTACCTCAGATAGCAGTAGTACAGACAGAAATGTTACCTCAGAAAGCAGTAGTACAGACAGAAATGTTACGTCAGACAGCGGTAGTACAGACAGAAATGTTACCTCAGATAGCAGTAGAACAGACAGAAATGTTACGTCAATAGCAGTAGTACAGACAGAAATGTTACCTCAGATAGCAGTAGTACAGTTAAAAATGTTACCTCAGATAGCAGCAGTACAGTCAGAAATGTTACCTCAGATAGCAGCAGTACAGACAGAAATGTTACCTCAGATAGCAGTAGTACATGCAGAAATGTTACCTCAGATAGCAGTAGTACAGACAGAAATGTTACCTCAGATAGCCGAAGTACAGACAGAAATGTTACCTCAGAGTGCAGTAGTACAGGCAGAAATGTTACCTCAGATAGTAGTAGTATAGACAGAAATGTTAGGTCAGATAGCAGTAGTAAAGACAGAAATGTTACTTCAGATAGCAGTAGTACAGAGAGAAAAGTAACCTCAGATAGCAGCAGTACACACAGAAATTTTACCTCAGATAGCAGTAGTACAGACAGAAATGTTACCTCAGATAGCAGTAGTACAGACAGAAATGTTACCTCAGATAGCAGTAGTACAGACAGAAATGTTACCTCAGATAGCCAAAGTACAGACAGAAATGTTACCTCAGGTAGCAGTAGTACAGACAGAAATGTTACCTCAGATAGCAGTAGTACAGACAGAAATGTTACTTCAGATAGCAGTAGTACAGATAGAAATGTTACCTCAGATAGCAGGAGTACAGACAGAAATGTTACCTCAGATAGCAGTAGTACAGACAGAAATGTTACCTCAGATAGCAGTAGTACAGACAGAAATGTTACCTCAGATAGCAGTAGTACAGACAGAAATGTTACCTCAGATAGCAGTAGTACAGACAGAAATGTTACTTGATAGCAGTAGTACACACAGAAATGTTACCTCAGATAGCAGTAGTACAGGCAGAAATGTTACCTCAGATAGCAGTAGTACAGACAGAAATGTTACCTCAGATAGCAGTAGTACAGACAGAAATGTTACCTCAGATAGCAGTAGTACAGACAGAAATGTTACCTCTGATAGCAGTAGTACAGACAGAAATGTTACCTCAGATAGCAGTAGTACAGACAGAAATGTTACCTCAGATAGCAGTAGTACAGACAGAAATGTTAGCTCAGACAGCAGTAGTACAGACAGAAATGTTACCTCAGACAGCCTTAGTAAGGACAGAAATGTTACCTCAGATAGCAGTAGTACAGACAGAAATGTTACCTCAGATAGCAGTAGTACACACAGAAATGTTACCTCAGATAGCAGTAGTACACACAGAAATGTTACCTCAGATAGCAGTAGTACAGACAGAAATGTTACCTCAGATAGCAGTAGTACAGATGGAAATGTTACCTCAGATAGCAGTAGTACAGACAGAAATGTTACCTCAGATAGCAGTAATACAGACAGAAATGTTACCTCAGATAGCAGTAGTACAGACAGAAATCTTACCTCAGATAGCTGTAGCACAGACAGAAATGTTACCTCAGATAGCAGTAGTACAGACGGAAATGTTACCTCAGACAGCAGTAGTACACACAGAAATGTTACCTCAGATAGCAGTAGTACATACAGAAATGTTACCTCAGATAGCAGTAGTACAGACAGAAATGTTACCTCAGATAGCAGTAGTACAGACAGAAATGTTACCTCAGATAGCAGTAGTACACACAGAAATGTTACCTCAGATAGCAGTAGTACAAACAGAAATGTTACCTCAGATAGCAGTAGTACAGACAGAAATGTTACCTGAGATAGCAGCAGTACAGACAGAAATTTTACCTCAGATAGCAGTAGTACAGACAGAAATGTTACCTCAGATAGCAGTAGTACAGACAGAAATGTCACCTCAGCTAGCAGTAGTACAGACAGAAATGTTACCTCAGATAGCAGTAGTACAGACAGAAATGTTACCTCAGATAGCAGTAGTACAGATAAAAATGTTACCTCAGATAGCAGTAATACAGACAGAAATGTTACCTCAGAGTGCAGTAGTACAGACAGAAATGTTACCTCAGATAGCAGTAGTACAGACAGAAATGTTACCTCAGATAGCAGTAGTACAGATAAAAATGTTACCTCAGATAGCAGTAGTAAAGACAGAAATGTTACCTCAGATAGCAGTAGTACAGACATAAATGTTACCTCTGTTAGCAGTAGTACAGACAGAAATGTTACCTCAGATAGCAGTAGTACAGACAGAAATGTTAACTCTGATAGCAGTAGTACACACAGAAATGTTACCTCATATAGCAGCAGTACAGACAGAAATGTTACCTCAGATACCAGTAGTACAGACAGAAATGTTACCTCAGATAGCAGTGGTTCAGACAGAAATGTTACCTCGGATAGCAGAAGTACAGACAAAAATGTTACCACAGATACCAGTAGTACAGACAGAAATGTTACCTCAGACAGCAGTAGTACAGACAGAAATTTTACCTCAGATAGTAGTAGTACAGTCAGAAATGTTACCTCAGATAGCAGTAGTACAGACAGAAATGTTACCTCAGCTAGCCGAAGTACAGAGAGAAATGTTACCTCGGATAGCAGTAGTACAGACAGAAATGTTACCTCAGATAGCCGAAGTACAGACAGAAATGTTACTTCAGATAGCCGAAGTACAGACAGAAATGTTACCTCAGAGTGCAGTAGTACAGACAGAAATGTTACCTCAGATAGCAGTAGTACAGACAGAAATGTTACCTCAGATAGCAGTAGTACAGACAGAAATGTTACCTCAGATAGCAGTAGTACAGACAGAAATGTTACCTCAGATAGCAGTAGGACAGACAGAAATGTTACCTCACATAGCAGTACTACAGACAGAAATGTTAACTCAGATAGCAGTAGTACAGACAGAAATGTTACCTCAGATAGCAGTAGTACAGACAGAAATGTTACCTCAGATAGCAGTAGTACACACAGAAATGTTACCTCAGATAGCAGTAGTACAGATAGAAATGTTAATTCAGATAGCAGTAGTACAGACAGAAATGTTACCTCAGATAGCAGTAGTACATGCAGAAATGTTACCTCAGATAGCAGTAGTACAGACAGAAATGTTACCTCAGATAGCAGTAGTACAGACAGAAATGTTACCTCAGATAGCAGTAGTACAGACAGAAATGTTACCTCAGATAGCAGTAGTACAGACAGAAATGTTACCTCAGATAGCAGTAGTACAGACAGAAATGTTACCTCAGATAGCAGTAGTACAGACAGAAATGTTACCTCAGACAGCAGTAGTACAGACAGAAATGTTACCTCAGATAGCAGTAGTACAGACAGAAATGTTACCTCAGATAGCAGTAGTACAGACAGAAATGTTAACTCGGATAGCAGTAGTACAGACAGAAATGTTGCCTCAGATAGCAGTAGTACAGACAGAAATGTTACCTCAGATAGCAGTAGTACAGACAGAAATGTTACCTCAGATAGCAGTAGTACAGACAGAAATGTTACCTCAGATAGCAGTAGTACAGACAGAAATGTTACCTCAGATAGCAGTAGTACAGACAGAAATGTTACCTCAGATAGCAGGAGTACAGACAGAAATGTTACCACAGATAGCAGTAGTACAGACAGAAATGTTACCTCAGATAGCAGTAGTACAGACAGAAATGTTACCTCAGATAGCAGTAGTAAAGACAGAAATGTTACCTCAGATAGCAGTAGTACAGACAGAAATGTTACTTCAGATAGCAGTAGTACACACAGAAATGTTACCTCAGATAGCAGTAGTACAGACAGAAATGTTACCTGAGATAGCAGTAGTACAGACAGAAATGTTACCTCAGATAGCAGTAGTACACACAGAAATGTTACCTCAGATAGCAGTAGTACAGACAGAAATGTTACCTCAGATAGCAGTAGTACCCACAGAAATGTTACCTCAGAGAGCAGTAGTACCCACAGAAATGTTACCTCAGATAGCAGTAGTACAGACAGAAATGTTACCTCTGATAGCAGTAGTACAGACAGAAATGTTACCTCAGATAGCAGTAGTACAGACAGAAATGTTACCTCAGATAGCAGTAGTAAAGACAGAAATGTTACCTCAGATAGCAGTAGTACAGACAGAAATGTTACCTCAGATAGCAGTAGTACAGACAGAAATGTTACCTCAGATAGCAGTAGTACAGACAGAAATGTTACCTCAGATAGCCGAAGTACAGACAGAAATGTTACCTCAGGTAGCAGTAGTACAGACAGAAATGTTACCTCAGATAGCAGTAGTACAGACAGAAATGTTACCTCAGATAGCAGTAGTACATACAGAAATGTTACCTCAGATAGCAGTAGTACAGTCAGAAATGTTACCTCAGCAGTAGTACACATAGAAATGGTACCTCAGACAGCAGCAGTACAGACAAAGATGTTACCTCTGATAGCAGTAGTACATACAGAAATGTTACCTCTGATAGCAGTAGTACACACAGAAATGGTACCTCAGATAACAGTAGTACAGACAGAAATGTTACCTCAGATAGCAGTAGTACAGACAGAAATGTTACCTCAGATAGCAGTAGTACAGACAGAAATGTTACCTCAGATAGCAGTAGTACAGACAGAAATGTTACCTCAGATAGCAGTAGTACAGACAGAAATGTTACCTCAGATAGCAGTAGTACAGACAGAAATGTTACCTCAGATAGCAGTAGTACAGACAGAAATGTTACCTCAGATAGCAGTAGTACAGACAGAAATGTTACCTCAGATAGCAGTAGTACAGACAGAAATGTTACCTCAGACAGCAGTAGTACAGACAGAAATGTTACCTCAGATAGCAGTAGTACAGACAGAAATGTTACCTCAGATAGCAGTAGTACAGACAGAAATGTTACCTCAGATAGCAGTAGTACAGAAAGAAATGTTACCTCAGATAGCAGTAGTACAGACAGAAATGTTACCTCTGATAGCAGTAGTACAGACAGAAATGTTACCTCAGATAGCAGTAGTACAGACAGAAATGTTACCTCAGATAGCAGTAGTACAGACAGAAATGTTACCTCAGATAGCAGTAGTACAGACAGAAATGTTACCTCAGATAGCAGTAGTACAGACAGAAATGTTACCTCAGATAGCAGTAGTACAGACAGAAATGTTACCTCAGATAGCAGTAATATAGACAGAAATGTTACCTCAGATAGCAGTAGTACAGACAGAAATGTAACCACAGATAGCAGTAGTACAGACAGAAAGGTTACCTCAGATAGCAGTAGTACAGACAGAAATGTTACCTCAGATAGCAGTAGTACAGAGAGAAATGTAACCTCAGATAGCAGCAATACAGACAGAAATTTTACCTCAGATAGCAGTAGTACAGACAGAAATGTTACCTCAGATAGCAGGAGTACAGACAGAAATGTTACCTCAGATAGCAGTAGTACAGACAGAAATGTTACCTCAGATAGCAGTAGTACAGACAGAAATGTCACCTCAGCTAGCCGAAGTACAGAGAGAAATATTACCTCGGATAGCAGTAGTACAGACAGAAATGTTACCTCAGATAGAAGTAGTACAGACAGAAATGTTACCTCAGATAGCAGTAGTACAGACAGAAATGTTACCTCAGATAGCAGTAGTACAGACAGAAATGTTACCTCAGATAGCAGTAGTACAGACAGAAATGTTACCTCAGATAGCAGTAGTACAGACAGAAATGTTACCTCAGATAGCAGTAGTACAGACAGAAATGTTACCTCAGATAGCAGTAGTACAGACAGAAATGTTACCTCAGACAGCAGTAGTACAGACAGAAATGTTACCTCAGACAGCAGTAGTACAGACAGAAATGTTACCTCAGATAGCAGTAGTACACACAGAAATGTTACCTCAGATAGCAGTACTACAGAACAGAAATGTTACCTCAGATAGCAGTAGTACAGACAGAAATGTTACCTCAGATAGCAGTAGTACACAGAGAAATGTTACCTCAGAGAGCAGGAGTACAGACAGAAATGTTACCTCAGATAGCAGTAGTAGAGATGGAACTGTTACCTCAGATAGCAGTAGTACAGACAGAAATGTTACCTTTGATAGCAGTAGTACAGACAGAAATGTTACCTCAGATACCAGTAGTACAGGCAGAAATGTTACCTCAGATAGTAGTAGTATAGACAGAAATGTTACCTCAGATAGCAGTAGTACAGACAGAAATGTTACCTCAGATAGCAGTAGTACAGACAGAAATGTTAAATCAGATAGCAGTAGTACAGACAGAAATGTTACCTCAGATAGCAGTAGTACAGACAGAAATGTTACCTCAGATAGCAGTAGTACAGACAGAAATGTTACCTCAGATAGCAGTAGTACAGACAGAAATGTTACCTCAGATAGCAGTAGTACAGACAGAAATGTTACCTCAGATAGCAGTAGTACAGACAGAAATGTTACCTCAGATAACAGTAATACAGACAGAAATGTTACCTCAGATAGCAGTAGTACAGACAGAAATCTCACCTCAGATAGCTGTAGCACAGACAGAAATGTTACCTCAGATAGCAGTAGTACAGACGGAAATGTTACCTCAGATAGGTGTAGGACAGACAGAAATGTTACCTCAGATAGCAGTAGTACAGACAGAAATGTTACCTCAGATAGCAGTAGTACAGACAGAAATGTTACCTCAGATAGCAGTAGTACAGACAGAAATGTTACCTCAGATAGCAGTAGTACAGACAGAAATGTTACCTCAGATAGCAGTAGTACAGACAGAAATGTTACCTCAGATAGCAGTAGTACAGACAGAAATGTTACCTCAGATAGCAGTAGTACAGACAGAAATGTTACCTCAGATAGCAGTAGTACAGACAGAAATGTTACCTCAGATAGCAGTAGTACACACAGAAATGTTACCTCAGATAGCAGTAGTACAGACAGAAATGTTACCTCAGATAGCAGTAGTACAGACAGAAATGTTACCTCTGATAGCAGTAGTAAACACAGAAAAGTTACCTCAGATAGCAGTAGTACAGACAGGAAGGTTACCTCAGATAGCAGTAGTACAGACAGAAATGTTACCTCAGATAGCAGTAGTACAGACAGAAATGTTACCTCAGATAGCAGTAGTACAGACAGAAATGTTACCTCAGGTAGCAGTAGTACAGACAGAAATGTTACCTCAGATAGCCGAAGTACAGGCAGAAATGTTACCTCAGATAGCAGCAGTACAGACAGAAATGTTACCTCAGATAGCAGTAGTACAGTCGGAAATGTTAGCTCAGATAGGAGCAGTACAGACAGAGATGTTACCTCAGATAGCAGTAGTACAGACAGAAGTGTTACCTCAGATAGCAGTAGTACAGACAGAAATGTTACCTCAGATAGCAGTAGTACAGACAGAAATGTTACCTCAGATAGCAGTAGTACAGACAGAAATGTTACCTCAGATAGCAGTAGTACAGACAGAAATGTTACCTCAGATAGCAGTAGTACACACAGAAATGTTACCTCAGATAGCAGTAGTACAGACAGAAATGTTACCTCAGATAGCAGTAGTAGAGACAGAAATGTTACCTCAGATAGCAGTAGTACAGACAGAAATGTTACCTCAGATAGCAGTAGTACAGACAGAAATGTTACCTCAGATAGCAGTAGTACAGACAGAAATGTTACCTCAGATAGCAGTAGTACAGACAGAAATGTTACCTCAGATAGCAGTAGTACAGACAGAAATGTTACCTCAGATAGCAGTAGTACAGACAGAAATGTTACCTCAGGTAGCAGTAGTACAGACAGAAATGTTACCTCAGGTAGCAGTAGTACAGACAGAAATGTAACCTCAGACAGCAGTAGTACACACAGAAATGTTACCTCAGATAGCAGTAATAAAGACAGAAATGTTAACTCAGATAGCAGTAGTAAAGACAGAAATGTTACCTCAGATAGCAGTAGTACAGACATAAATGTTAACTCTGATAGCAGTAGTACACACAGAAATGTTACCTCATATAGCAGCAGTACAGACAGAAATGTTACCTCAGATAGCAGTGGTTCAGACAGAAATGTTACCTCGGATAGCAGAAGTACAGACAAAAATGTTACCACAGATACCAGTAGTACAGACAGAAATGTTACCTCAGACAGCAGTAGTACAGACAGAAATGTTACCTCAGATAGCAGTAGTACCCACAGAAATGTTACCTCAGAGAGCAGTAGTACAGACAGAAATGTTACCTCAGAAAGCAGTAGTACAGACAGAAATGTTACCTCAGATAGCAGTAGTACAGACAGAAATGTTACCTCAGATAGCAGTAGTACAGACAGAAATGTTACCTCAGATAGCAGTAGTACAGACAGAAATGGTACCTCATATAGCAGTAGTACAGACAGAAATGTTACCTCAGATAGCAGTAGTACAGACAGAAATGTTACCTCAGATAGCAGTAGTACAGACAGAAATGTTACCTCAGATAGCAGTAGTACAGACAGAAATGTTACCTCAGATAGCAGTAGTACAGACAGAAATGTTACCTCAGATAGCAGTAGTACAGACAGAAATGTTACCTCAGATAGCAGTAGTACAGACAGAAATGTTACCTCAGATAGCAGTAGTACAGACAGAAATGTTACCTCAGATAGCAGTAGTACAGACAGAAATGTTACCTCAGATAGCAGTAGTACAGACAGAAATGTTACCTCAGATAGCAGTAGTACACACAGAAATGTTACCTCAGATAGCAGTAGTACAGACAGAAATGTTACCTCAGATAGCAGTAGTACAGACAGAAATGTTACCTCAGATAGCAGTAGTACAGACAGAAATGATACCTCAGACAGCAGTAGTACAGACAGAAATGTTACCTCAGATAGCAGTAGTACAGACAGAAATGTTACCTCAGATAGCAGTAGTACAGACAGAAATGTTACCTCAGACAGCAGTAGTACAGACAGAAATGTTACCTCAGATAGCAGTAGTACAGAGAGAAATGGTACCTCAGATAGCAGTAGTACAGACGGAAATGTTGCCTCTGATAGCAGTAGTAGAGACAGAAATGTTACCTCACATAGCAGTAGTACAGACAGAAATGTTACCTCAGCAGTAGTACACACAGAAATATTACCTCAGATAGCAGTAGTACAGACAGAAATGTTACCTCAGATAGCAGTAGTACAGACAGAAATGTTAACTCAGATAGCAGTAGTACAGACAGAAATGTTACCTCAGATAGCAGTAGTACAGACAGAAATGTTACCTCAGATAGCAGTAGTACAGACAGAAACGTTACCTCTGATAGCAGTACTACAGACAGAAATGTTACCTCAGACAGCAATAGTACAGACAGAAATGTTACCTCAGATAGCAGTAGTACAGACAGAAATGTTACATCAGATAGCAGTAGTACAGACAGAAATGTTACCTCAGATAGCAGTAGTACAGACAGAAATGTTACCTCAGATAGCAGTAGTACAGACAGAAATGTTACCTCAGATAGCAGCAGTACAGACAGAAATGTTACCTCAGATAGCAGTAGTACAGACAGAAATGTTACCTCAGATAGCAGTAGTACAGATGGAAATGTTACCTCAGATAGCAGTAGTACAGACAGAAATGTTACCTCAGATAGCAGTAATACAGACAGAAATGTTACCTCAGATAGCAGTAGTACAGACAGAAATGTTACCTCAGATAGCAGCAATACAGACAGAAATTTTACCTCAGATAGCAGTAGTAGAGACAGAAATGTTACCTCTGATAGCAGTAGTACCCACAGAAATGGTACCTCAGATAGCAGTAGTACAGACAGAAATGTTACCTCAGATAGCAGTAGTACAGACAGAAATGTTACCTCAGATAGCAGTAGTACAGACAGAAATGTTACCTCTGATAGCAGTAGTACAGACAGAAATGTTACCTCAGATAGCAGTAGTACAGACAGAAATGTGACCACAGACGGCAGTAGTACAGACAGAAATGCTACCTCAGATAGCAGTAGTACAGACAGAAATGGTACCACAGATAGCAGTAGTACAGACAGAAATGTTACCTCAGATAGCAGTAGTACAGACAGAAATGTTACCTCAGATAGCAGTAGTACAGACAGAAATGTTACCTCAGACAGCAGTAGTACAGAGAGAAATGTTACCTCAGATAGCAGTAGTACAGACAGAAATGTTACATCAGATAGCAGTAGTACAGACAGAAATGTTACCTCAGATAGCAGTAGTACAGAGAGAAATATTACCTCGGATAGCAGTAGTACAGACAGAAATGTTACCTCAGACAGCCGAAGTACAGACAGAAATGTTACCTCAGAGTGCAGTAGTACAGACAGAAATGTTACCTCAGATAGCAGTAGTACAGACAGAAATGTTACCTCAGATAGCAGTAGTACAGATAAAAATGTTACCTCAGACAGCAGTAGTACACACAGAAATGTTACCTCAGATAGCAGTAGTACAGACAGAAATGTTACCTCAGATAGCAGTAGTACAGACAGAAATGTTAACTCAGATAGCAGTAGTACAGACAGAAATGTTACCTCAGATAGCAGTAGTACAGACAGAAATGTTACCTCAGATAGCAGTAGTACAGACAGAAATGTTACCTCAGATAGCAGTAGTACAGACAGAAATGTTACCTCAGATAGCAGCAGTACAGACAGACAGAAATGTTACCTCAGGTAGCAGTAGTACAGACAGAAATGTTACCTCAGATAGCAGTAGTACAGACAGAAATGTTACCTCAGATAGCAGTAGTACAAACAGAAATGTTACCTCAGATAGCAGTAGTACAGACAGAAATGTTACCTCAGATAGCAGTAGTACAGACAGAAATGTTACCTCAGATAGCAGTAGTACAGACAGAAATGTTACCTCAGATAGCAGTAGTACAGACAGAAATGTTACCTCAGATAGCAGTAGTACAGACAGAAATGTCACCTCAGCTAGCCGAAGTACAGACAGAAATTTTACCTCAGATAGCAGTAGTACAGACAGAAATGTTACCTCAGATAGCAGTAGTACAGACAGAAATGTTACCTCAGATAGCCGAAGTACAGACAGAAATGTTACCTCAGATAGCAGTAGTACAGACAGAAATGTTACCTCAGATAGCAGTAGTACAGTCAGAAATGTTACCTCAGATAGCAGTAGTACAGACAGAAATGTTACCTCAGATAGCAGTAGTACAGACAGAAATGTTACCTCAGATAGCAGTAGTACAGACAGAAATGTTACCCCAGATAGCAGTAGTACAGACAGAAATGTTACCTCAGATAGCAGTAGTACAGACAGAAATGTTACCTCAGATAGCAGTAGTACAGACAGAAATGTTACCTCAGATAGCAGTAGTACAGACAGAAATGTTACCTCAGACAGCAGTAGTACAGACAGAAATGTTACCTCAGATAGCAGTAGTACAGACAGAAATGTTACCTCAGATAGCAGTAGTACAGACAGAAATGTTACCTCAGACAGCAGAAGTACAGATGGAAATGTTACCTCAGATAGCAGTAGTACAGACAGAAATGTTACCTCAGATAGCAGTAGTACAGACAGAAATGTTACCTCAGATAGCAGCAGTACAGACAGAAATGTTACCTCAGAAAGCAGTAGTACAAAGAGAAATGTTACCTCAGACAGCAGCAGTACAGACAGAAATGTCACCTCAGATAGCAGTAGTACAGACAGAAATGTTACCTCAGATAGCAGTAGTACAGATAGAAATGTTACCTCAGATAGCAGTAGTACAGACAGAAAAGTTACTTCAGATAGCAGTAATACAGACAGAAATGTTACCTCAGATAGCAGTAGTATAGACAGAAATGTTACCTCAGATAGCAGTAGTACAGACAGAAATGTTACCTCAGATAGCAGTAGTACAGACAGAAATGTTACCTCAGATAGAAGTAGTACAGACAGAAATGTTACCTTAGATAGCAGTAGAACATGCAGAAATGTTACCTCAGATAGCAGTAGTACAGACAGAAATGTTACCTCAGATAGCAGCAGTACAGACAGAAATGTTACCTCAGATAGCAGTAGTACAGACAGAAATGTTACCTCAGATAGCAGTAGTACAGACAGAAATGTTATCTCAGATAGCAGTAGTACAGACAGAAATGTTACCTCAGATAGCAGTAGTACAGACAGAAATGTTACCTCAGATAGCAGTAGTACAGACAGAAATGTTACCTCAGATAGCAGTAGTACAGACAGAAATGTTACCTCAGATAGCAGTAGTACAGACAGAAATGTTACCTCAGATAGCAGTAGTACAGACAGAAATGTTACCTCAGATAGCAGTAGTACAGACAGAAATGTTACCTCAGATAGCAGTAGTACAGACAGAAATGTTACCTCAGATAGCAGTAGTACAGACAGAAATGTTACCTCAGATAGCAGTAGTACAGACAGAAATGTTACCTCAGATAGCAGTAGTACACACAGAAATGTTACCTCAGATAGCAGTAGTACAGACAGAAATGTTACCTCAGATAGCAGTAGTACAGACAGAAATGTTACCTCAGATAGCAGTAGTACAGACAGAAATGTTACCTCAGATAGCAGTAGTACACACAGAAATGTTACCTCAGATAGCAGTAGTACAGACAGAAATGTTACCTCAGATAGCAGTAGTACAGTCAGTAGTACAGACAGAAATGTTACCTCAGATAGCAGTAGTACAGACAGAAATGTTACCTCAGATAGCAGTAGTACAGACAGAAATGTTACCTCAGATAGCAGTAGTACAGACAGAAATGTTACCTCAGATAGCAGTAGTACAGACAGAAATGTTACCTCAGATAGCAGTAGTACAGACAGAAATGTTACCTCAGATAGCAGTAGTACAGACAGAAATGTTACCTCAGATAGCAGTAGTACAGACAGAAATGTTACCTCAGATAGCAGTAGTACAGACCGAAATGTTACCTCAGATAGCAGTAGTACAGACAGAAATGTTACCTCAGATAGCAGTAGTACAGACAGAAATGTTACCTCAGATAGCAGTAGTACAGACAGAAATGTTACCTCAGATAGCAGTAGTACAGACAGAAATGTTACCTCAGATAGCAGTAGTACAGACAGAAATGTTACCTCAGATAGCAGTAGTACAGACAGAAATGTTACCTCAGATAGCAGTAGTACAGACAGAAATGTTACCTCAGATAGCAGTAGTACAGACAGAAATGTTACCTCAGATAGCAGTAGTACAGACAGAAATGTTACCTCAGATAGCAGTAGTACAGACAGAAATGTTACCTCAGATAGCAGTAGTACAGACAGAAATGTTACCTCAGATAGCAGTAGTACAGACAGAAATGTTACCTCAGATAGCAGTAGTACAGACAGAAATGTTACCTCAGATAGCAGTAGTACAGACAGAAATGTTACCTCAGATAGCAGTAGTACAGACAGAAATGTTGCCTCAGCTAGCCGAAGTACAGACAGAAATGTTACCTCACATAGCAGTAGTACAGTCAGAAATGTTACCTCAGATAGCAGCAGTACAGACAGAAATGTTACCTCAGATAGCAGTAGTACCGACAGAAATGTTACCTCAGATAGCAGTAGTACAGACAGAAATGTTACCTCAGATAGCAGTAGTACAGACAGAAATGTTACCTCAGATAGCAGTAGTACAGACAGAAATGTTACCTCAGATAGCAGTAGTACAGACAGAAATGTTACCTCAGATAGCAGTAGTACAGACAGAAATGTTACCTCAGATAGCAGTAGTACAGACAGAAATGTTACCTCAGACAGCAGTAGTACAGACAGAAATGTTACCTCAGATAGCAGTAGTACAGAGAGAAATGGTACCTCAGATAGCAGTAGTACAGACAGAAATGTTACCTCAGATAGCAGTACAGACAGAAATGTTACCTCAGATAGCAGTAGTACAGACAGAAATGTTACCTCAGATAGCAGTAGTACAGACAGAAATGTTACCTCAGAGAGCAGTAGTACAGACAGAAATGTTACCTCAGATAGCAGTAGTACAGACAGAAATGTTACCTCAGATAGCAGTAGTACAGACAGAAATGTTACCTCAGATAGCAGTAGTACAGACAGAAATGTTACCTCAGATAGCAGTAGTACAGACAGAAATTTTACTTCAGATAGCAGTAGTAGAGACAGAAATGTTACCTCAGATAGCAGTAGTACAGACAGAAATGTTACCTCAGATAGCAGGAGTACAGACAGAAATGTTACCACAGATAGCAGTAGTACAGACAGAAATGTTACCTCAGATAGCAGTAGTACACACAGAAATGTTACCTCAGATAGCAGTAGTACAGACAGAAATGTTACCTCAGATAGCAGTAGTACAGACAGAAATGTTACCTCAGATAGCAGTAGTACAGACAGAAATGTTACCTCAGATAGCAGTAGTACAGACAGAAATGTTACCTCAGATAGCAGTAGTACAGACAGAAATGTTACCTCAGATAGCAGTAGTACAGACAGAAATGTTACCTCAGATAGCAGTAGTACAGACAGAAATGTTACCTCAGATAGCAGTAGTACACACAGAAATGTTACCTCAGATAGCAGCAGTACAGACAGAAATGTTACCTCAGATAGCAGTAGTACAGACAGAAATGTTACCTCAGATAGCAGTAGTACACACAGAAATGTTACCTCAGATAGCAGCAGTACAGACAGAAATGTTACCTCAGATAGCAGTAGTACAGACAGAAATGTTACCTCTGATAGCAGTAGTACAGACAGAAATGTTACCTCAGATAGCAGTAGTACAGACAGAAATGTTACCTCAGATAGCAGTAGTACAGACAGAAATGTTACCTCAGATAGCAGTAGTACAGACAGAAATGTTACCTCAGATAGCAGTAGTACAGACAGAAATGTTACCTCAGATAGCAGTAGTACAGACAGAAATGTTACCTCAGATAGCAGTAGTACAGACAGAAATGTTACCTCAGATAGCAGTAGTACAGACAGAAATGTTACCTCAGATAGCAGTAGTACAGACAGAAATGTTACCTCAGATAGCAGTAGTACACACAGAAATGTTACCTCAGATAGCAGTAGTACAGACAGAAATGTTACCTCAGATAGCAGTAGTACAGACAGAAATGTTACCTCAGATAGCAGTAGTACAGACAGAAATGTTACTTCAGATAGCAGTAGTACAGACAGAAATGTTACCTCAGATAGCAGTAGTACAGACAGAAATGTTACCTCAGATAGCAGTAGTACAGACAGAAATATTACCTCAGATAGCAGTAGTACAGACAGAAATGTTACCTCAGATAGCAGTAGTACAGACAGAAATGGTACCTCAGATAGCAGTAGTACAGACGGAAATATTACCTCAGATAGCAGTAGTACAGACAGAAATGTTACCTCAGATAGCAGTAGTACAGACAGAAATGTTCCCTCAGATAGCAGTAATATAGACAGAAATGTTACCTCAGATAGCAGTAGTACAGACAGAAATGTTACCTCAGATAGCAGTAGTACAGACAGAAATGTTACCTCAGATAGCAGTAGTAAAGACAGAAATGTTAACTCAGATTGCAGTAGTACACACAGAAATGTTACCTCAGATAGCAGTAGTACAGACAGAAATGTTACCTCAGATAGCAGTAGTACAGACAGAAATGTTACCTCAGATAGCAGTAGTACAGACAGAAATGTTACCTCAGATAGCAGTAGTACAGACAGAAATGTTACCTCAGATAGCAGTAGTACAGACAGAAATGTTACCTCAGATAGCAGGAGTACAGACAGAAATGTTACCTCAGATAGCAGTAGTACAGACAGAAATGTTACCTCAGATAGCAGTAGTACACACAGAAATGTTACCTCAGATAGCAGTAGTACAGACAGAAATGTTACCTCAGATAGCAGTAGTAAAGACAGAAATGTTACCTCAGATAGCAGTAGTACAGACAGAAATGTTACCTCAGATAGCAGTAGTACAGACAGAAATGTTACCTCAGAGAGCAGTAGTACCCACAGAAATGATACCTCAGATAGCAGTAGTACAGACAGAAATGTTACCTCAGATAGCAGTAGTACAGACAGAAATGTTACCTCAGATAGCAGTAGTACAGACAGAAATGTTACCTCAGATAGCAGTAGTACAGACAGAAATGTTACCTCAGATAGCAGTAGTACAGACAGAAAAGTTACCTCAGATAGCAGTAGTACAGACAGAAATGTTACCTCAGATAGCAGTAGTACAGACAGAAATGTTACGTCAGATAGCAGTAGTACAGACAGAAATGTTACCTCAGATAGCAGTAGTACAGACAGAAATGTTACCTCAGATAGCAGTAGTACAGACAGAAATGTTACCTCAGATAGCAGTAGTACAGACAGAAATGTTACCTCAGATAGCAGTAGTACACACAGAAATGTTACCTCAGATAGCAGTAGTACAGACAGAAATGTTACCTCAGATAGCAGTAGTACAGACAGAAATGTTACCTCAGACAGCAGTAGTACAGACAGAAATGTTACCTCAGATAGCAGTAGTACAGACAGAAATGTTACCTCAGATAGCAGTAGTACAGACAGAAATATTACTTCAGATAGCAGCAGTACAGACAGAAATGTTACCTCAGATAGCAGTAGTACAGACAGAAATGTTACCTCAGATAGCAGTAGTATAGACAGAAATGTTACCTCAGATAGCAGTATTACAGTCAGAAATATTACCTCAGATAGCAGTAGTACAGACAGAAATTTTACCTCAGATAGAAGTAGTACAGACAGAAATGTTACCTTAGATAGCAGTAGTACAGACAGAAATGTTACCTCAGATAGCAGTAGTACAGACAGAAATGTTACCTCAGATAGCCGAAGTACAGACAGAAATGTTACCTCAGGTAGCAGTAGTACAGACAGAAATGTTACCTCAGATAGCCGAAGTACAGACAGAAATGTTACCTCAGATAGCAGCAGTACAGACATAAATGTTACCTCAGATAGCAGTAGTACAGTCAGAAATGTTACCTCAGACAGCAGTAGTACACACAGAAATATTACCTCAGATAGCAGTAGTACAGACAGAAATGTTACCTCAGATAGCAGTAGTATAGACAGAAATGTTACCTCAGATAGCAGTAGTACAGACAGAAATGTTACCTCAGATAGCAGTAGTACAGACAGAAATGTTACCTCAGATAGCAGTAGTACAGACAGAAATGTTACCTCAGATAGCAGTAGTACAGACAGAAATGTTACCTCAGATAGCAGTAGTACAGACAGAAACGTTACCTCAGATAGCAGTAGTACAGACAGAAATGTTACCTCAGATAGCAGTAGTACAGACAGAAATGTTACCTCAGATAGCAGTAGTACACACAGAAATGTTACCTCAGATAGCAGTAGTACAGACAGAATTGTCACCTCAGATAGCAGTAGTACAGCCAGAAATGTTACCTCAGATAGCAGTAGTACAGACAGAAATGTTACCTCAGATAGCAGTAGTACAGACAGAAATGTTACCTCAGATAGCAGTAGTACAGACAGAAATGTTACCTCAGATAGCAGTAGTACAGACAGAAATGTTACCTCAGATAGCAGTAGTACAGACAGAAATGTTACCTCAGATACAGATAGCAGTAGTACAGACAGAAATGTTACCTCAGATAGCAGTAGTACAGTCAGAAATGTTACCTCAGATAGCAGTAGTACAGAAAGAAATGTCATGTCAGATAGCGGTAGTACAGACAGAAATGTTTACCTCAGATAGCAATAGTACACACATAAATCTTACCTCAGATAGCAGTAGTACAGACAGAAATGTTACCTCAGATAGCAGTAGTACAGACAGAAATGTTACCTCAGATAGCAGTAGTACAGACAGAAATGTTACCTCAGATAGCAGTAGTACAGACAGAAATGTTACCTCAGATAGCAGTAGTACACACAGAAATGTTACCTCAGATAGCAGTAGTACAGACAGAAATGTTACCTCAGATAGCAGTAGTACAGACAGAAATGTTACCTCAGATAGCAGTAGTACAGACAGAAATGTTACCTCAGATAGCAGTAGTACAGTCAGAAATGTTATCTCAGATAGCAGTAGTACAGATAAAAATGTTAGCTCAGACAGCAGTAGTACAGACAGAAATGTTACCACAGATAGCAGTAGTACAGACAGAAATGTTACCTCAGATAGCAGTAGTACAGACAGAAATGTTACTTCAGATAGCAGTAGTACAGACAGAAATGTTACCTCAGATAGCAGTAGTACAGACAGAAATGTTACCTCAGATAGCAGTAGTACAGACAGAAATGTTACCTCAGATAGCAGTAGTACAGACAGAATTGTTACCTCAGATAGCAGTAGTACAGACAGAAATGTTACCTCAGGCAGCAGCAATAGAGACAGAAATGTTACCTCAGATAGCAGTAGTACAGAAAGAAATGGTACCTCAGATAGCAGTAGTACAGACGGAAATATTACCTCAGATAGCAGTAGTACAGACAGAAATGTTACCTCAGACAGCAATAGTACAGACAGAAATGTTACCTCAGATAGCAGTAGTACAGACAGAAATGTTACCTCAGATAGCAGTAGTACAGACAGAAATGTTACCTCAGATAGCAGTAGTACAGACAGAATTGTTACCTCAGATAGCAGTAGTACAGACAGAAATCTTACCTCAGATAGCTGTAGTACACACAGAAATGTTACCATAGATAGCTGTAGTACACACAGAAATGTTACCTCAGATAGCAGTAGTAGAGACAGAAATGTTACCTCAGAGTGCAGTAGTACAGACAGAAATGTTACCTCAGATAGCAGTAGTACAGACAGAAATGTTACCTCAGATAGCAGTAGTACAGACAGAAATGTTACCTCAGATAGCAGTAGTACAGACAGAAATGTTACCTCAGATAGCAGTAGTACAGACAGAAATGTTACCTCTGATAGCAGTAGTACAGACAGAAATGTTACCTGAGATAGCAGTAGTACAGACAGAAATGTTACTTCAGACAGCAGTAGTACAGACAGAAATGTTACCTCAGATAGCAGTAGTACAGAGAGAAATGGTACCTCAGATAGCAGTAGTACAGACAGAAATGTTACCTCAGATAGCAGTACAGACAGAAATGTTACCTCAGATAGCAGTAGTACAGACAGAAATGTTACCTCAGATAGCAGTAGTACAGACAGAAATGTTACCTCAGATAGCAGTAGTACAGACAGAAATGTTACCTCAGATAGCAGTAGTACAGACAGAAATGTTACCTCAGATAGAAGTAGTACAGACAGAAATGTTACGTCAGATAGCAGTAGTAGAGACAGAAATGTTAGCTCAGATAGCAGCAGTACAGACAGAAATGTTACCTCAGATTGCATCAGTACAGACAGAAATGTTACCTCAGATAGCAGTAGTACAGACAGAAATGTTACTTCAGATAGCAGTAGTACAGACAGAAATGTTACCTCAGATAGCAGGAGTACAGACAGAAATGTTACCTCAGATAGCAGTAGTACAGACAGAAATGTTACCTCAGATAGCAGTAGTACAGACAGACAGAAATGTTACCTCAGACAGCAGTAGTACAGACAGAAATGTTACCTCAGATAGCAGTAGTACAGACAGAAATGTTACCTCAGATAGCAGTAGTACAGACAGAAATGTTACCTTTGATAGCAGTAGTACAGACAGAAATGTTACCTCAGATAGCAGTAGTACAGACAGAAATGTTACCTCAGATAGCAGTAGTACAGGCAGAAATGTTACCTCAGATAGTAGTAGTATAGACAGAAATGTTAGGTCAGATAGCAGTAGTAAAGACAGAAATGTTACCTTTGATAGCAGTAGTACAGACAGAAAGGTTACCTAAGATAGCAGTAGTAAAGACAGAAATGTTACTTCAGATAGCAGTAGTACAGAGAGAAAAGTAACCTCAGATAGCAGCAGTACAGACAGAAATTTTACCTCAGATAGCAGTAGTACAGACAGAAATGTTACCTCAGATAGCAGTAGTACAGACAGAAATTTTACCTCAGATAGCAGTAGTACAGACAGAAATGTTACCTCAGATAGCAGTAGTACAGACAGAAATGTTACCTCAGATAGCCAAAGTACAGACAGAAATGTTACCTCAGGTAGCAGTAGTACAGACAGAAATGTTACCTCAGATAGCAGAAGTACAGACAGAAATGTTACCTCAGATAGCAGTAGTACAGACAGAAATGTTACCTCAGATAGCAGTAGTACAGACAGAAATGTTACCTCAGATAGCAGTAGTACAGACAGAAATGTTACCTCAGATAGCAGTAGTACAGACAGAAATATTACCTCAGATAGCAGTAGTACAGACAGAAATGTTACGTCAGAGAGCAGTAGTAGAGACAGAAATGTTAGCTCAGATAGCAGCAGTACAGACAGAAATGTTACCTCAGATAGCAGTAGTACAGACAGAAATGTTACTTCAGATAGCAGTAGTACAGACAGAAATGTTACCTCAGATAGCAGTAGTACAGACAGAAATGTTACCTCAGATAGCAGTAGTACAGACAGAAATGTTACCTCAGATAGCAGTAGTACAGACAGAAATGTTACCTCAGATAGCAGTAGTACAGACAGAAATGTTACCTCAGATAGCAGTAGTACAGACAGAAATGTTACCTCAGATAGCAGTAGTACAGACAGAAATGTTACCTCAGATAGCAGTAGTACACACAGAAATGTTACCTCAGATAGCAGTAGTACAGACAGAAATGTTACCTCAGATAGCAGTAGTACAGACAGAAATGTTACCTCAGATAGCAGTAGTACAGACAGAAATGTTACCTCAGATAGCAGGAGTACAGACAGAAATGTTACCTCAGATAGCAGTAGTACAGACAGAAATGTTACCTTTGATAGCAGTAGTACAGACAGAAATGTTACCTCAGATACCAGTAGTACAGGCAGAAATGTTACCTCAGATAGTAGTAGTATAGACAGAAATGTTAGGTCAGATAGCAGTAGTACAGACAGAAATGTTACCTTTGATAGCAGTAGTACAGACAGAAAGGTTACCTCAGATAGCAGTAGTACAGACAGAAATGTTACCTCAGATAGCAGTAGTACCCACAGAAATGTTACCTCAGATAGCAGTAGTACAGACAGAAATGTTACCTCAGATAGCAGTAGTACAGACAGAAATGTTACCTCAGATAGCAGTACAGACAGAAATGTTACCTCAGATAGCAGTAGTACAGACAGAAATGTTACCTCAGATAGCAGTAGTACAGACAGAAATGTTACCTCAGATAGCAGTAGTACAGACAGAAATATTACCTCAGATAGCAGTAGTACAGACAGAAATGTTCCGTCAGATAGCAGTAGTACAGACAGAAATGTTAGCTCAGATAGCAGCAGTACAGACAGAAATGTTACCTCAGACAGCAGTAGTACAGACAGAAATGTTACCTCAGATAGCAGTAGTACAGACAGAAATGTTACTTCAGATAGCAGTAGTACAGACAGAAATGTTACCTCAGATAGCAGGAGTACAGACAGAAATGTTACCTCAGATAGCAGTAGTACAGACAGAAATGTTACCTCAGATAGCAGTAGTACAGACAGAAATGTTACCTCAGATAGCAGTAGTACAGACAGAAATGTTACCTCAGACAGCAGTAGTACAGACAGAAATGTTACCACAGATAGCAGTAGTACAGACAGAAATGTTACCTCAGATAGCAGAAGTACAGAAGAAAATGTTACCTCAGATAGCAGAAGTACAGACAGAAATGTTACCTCAGATAGCAGTAGTACAGACAGAAATGTTACCTCAGATAGCAGTAGTACAGACAGAAATGTTACCTCAGATAGCAGTAGTACAGACAGAAATGTTACCACAGATAGCAGTAGTACAGACAGAAATGTTACCTCAGATAGCAGTAGTACAGACAGAAATGTTACCTCAGATAGCAGTAGTACAGACAGAAATGTTACCTCAGATAGCAGTAGTACACACAGAAATGTTACCTCAGACAGCAGTAGTACAGATGGAAATGTTACCTCAGATAGCAGTAGTACAGACAGAAATGTTACCTCAGATAGCAGTAGTACAGACAGAAATGTTACCTCAGATAGCAGTAGTACAGACAGAAATGTTACCTCAGACAGCAGTAGTACAGACAGAAATGTTACCTCAGATAGCAGTAGTACAGACAGAAATGTTACCTCAGATAGCAGTAGTACAGACAGAAATGTTACCTCAGATAGCAGTAGTACAGACAGAAATGTTACCTCAGATAGCAGTAGTACAGACAGAAATGTTACCTCAGATAGCAGTAGTACAGACAGAAATGTTACCTCAGATAGCAGTAGTACAGACAGAAATGTTACCTCAGATAGCAGTAGTACACACAGAAATGTTACCTCAGATAGCAGTAGTACAGACAGAAATGTTACCTTTGATAGCAGTAGTACAGACAGAAAGGTTACCTAAGATAGCAGTAGTAAAGACAGAAATGTTACTTCAGATAGCAGTAGTACAGAGAAAAGTAACCTCAGATAGCATCAGTACACACAGAAATTTTACCTCAGATAGCAGTAGTACAGACAGAAATGTTACCTCAGATAGCAGTAGTACAGACAGAAATGTTACCTCAGATAGCAGTAGTACAGACAGAAATGTTACCTCAGATAGCAGTAGTACAGACAGAAATGTTACCTCAGATAGCAGTAGTACAGACAGAAATGTTACCTCAGATAGCAGTAGTACAGACAGAAATGTTACCTCAGGTAGCAGTAGTACAGACAGAAATGTTACCTCAGATAGCCGAAGTACAGAAATGTTACCTCAGATAGCAGTAGTACAGACAGAAATGTTACCTCAGACAGCAGTAGTACAGACAGAAATGTTACCTCAGATAGCAGTAGTACAGACAGAAATGTTACCTCAGATAGCAGTAGTACAGACAGAAATGTTACCTCAGATAGCAGTAGTACAGACAGAAATGTTACCTCAGATAGCAGTAGTACACACAGAAATGTTACCTCAGATAGCAGTAGTACAGACAGAAATGTTACCTCAGATAGCAGTAGTACAGACAGAAATGTTACCTCAGATAGCAGTAGTACAGACAGAAATGTTACCTCAGATAGCAGCAGTACAGAAATGTTACCTCAGATAGCAGTAGTACAGACAGAAATGTTACCGCAGATAGCAGTAGTACAGACAGAAATGTTACCTCAGATAGCAGTAGTACAGACAGAAATGTTACCTCAGATAGCAGTAGTACAGACAGAAATGTTACCTCAGATAGCAGTAGTACAGACAGAAATGTTACCTCAGATAGCAGTAGTACAGACAGAAATGTTACCTCAGATAGCAGTAGTACAGACAGAAATGTTACCTCAGATAGCCGAAGTACAGACAGAAATGTTACCTCAGATAGCAGCAGTACAGACATAAATGTTACCTCAGATAGCAGTAGTACAGTCAGAAATGTTACCTCAGACAGCAGTAGTACACACAGAAATATTACCTCAGATAGCAGTATTTTTAAAAAAAAGTGCATAAAAAGGTACTTAAATTCTCTTATACGTCCAGTTGAATATAACCAAGTTCTTAGCTTGCCAAGCTGAAGTTTTAAAGCTACCCCAGGCATCTTAGCACTGCTATCACATATTCCAAATGACGAAGAAGCTCGTCCCTTCCTTGAGCCAGAATCAGGCAATCGTCCAAATAAGGATAGATTTGTATTCCTTTTAGCCTGAAGAAAGCTATCACTGGAGCCAGAACTTTCGTAAATACTCTGGGCGCAGTAGATAAGCCAAAGGGCAATGCAGAGAACTGATAGTGAGAAGTCCCAGTCCGAAAACGCAGATATTTCCTGCAACTTAGCCTGATAGGAACATGAAGGTAAGCCTCCTTGAGATCCAAAGTTACCATCCAGTGATCCTTGCCCAGTAGAGGTAAAAGCTGTTGTAACGTCAACATTTTGAACTTGGGAATGTCCAGATAAGTGTTGAGGATAGATAAATCCAAATTGGTCTCCACGTGTTCCCTTTTGGCACAAGGAACAGGCGAATAAAATCCTAGGCCCCTTTCTGGCATAGGAACCGGCTGTATGGCCCCTATTTGGAGTAACAGAGAAATTTGCTTGTGAGCCTCTATTCTTTGTTGAGGAGGAATGTCTGGCATGCCTTTGAAAGGAGGCAAGGTATGGAAATAAAACCTGTAACCGTGATGTATGATATCCAGTACCCATCTGTCTTGGGTAATCAAACTCCAATTTTCTTTGAAAAGTGCCAACCTTCCTCCCAAAGGTGCTGCCAGGCGAGAAGGTTCTGGCAGCTGAAAAGGTAGGTCATTGGGTCTGTTTACGAAGGACTGACCCCTGCCCTCACCAAGACTGTGCAGGAGAACTCCCTGTTCTAGGCCTGAAAGAGCCCTGACCTCTGCCCCTGCCACGTCCAGATCTACCCCTAGACTGGGAATCATAAGAAGGATACGTCCACCCTTTAGTAGGCCAATTTCTACTAAACTTTGGAGGCTGAACCTGCAAAAAATCTTTAACAGTCTGCATAGACTTAGCCTTGTCTTCCATTTTCTTTAAAACTGCCTCAACAGGAGAACCAAACAAGACATCAGATTGCAAGGGCATCCAAAATCCTAGTTTTAACATGGTCAGATAAATTTTGATCCCTCAGCCAGGCATGCCTGCGAAGAAATGACCCAGTGGCAGCCACCCTAGACGAGGCCTGAACAGCATCAAAACCACATTGCAAAGAATGCTTACCCACCTGTTCAGAAACATGCACTAAATCTTGTAACTCTTTACAATCAATACCTTCCGCCAGAGCATCAACCTTAGATTTCAACTGTGAAGGAGATAATTTTGATATTTCAACATGTGAAATTGGCAATTCAAAGCTCTCATGGCTAGAGTGGAAGAAGTATAAACTTTCTTTCCCCACCTATCCAAGGCCCTGGCCTCTTTATCTGCCGGAACTGGATTCTTGACAACAGAAGCCTTAACACCCTTAGGCCCCTGGCTAACAGTTTCTGGGTCTGCCCTAGGACTCTTAAAAAGATACTTATGAACTTCAGGCACCCAGTAATACCTATCTGGTTTAACAGGAGCAGGAGGCAAAGAATCAGGATTAAGAGAAGCCTCTGCAAACACATCTTCCACCACATCCAGAACAGGAGGTATAGCTAAAGGCCTATGCTGGGGTAAAAACAAAAATTCCCTAAGCCTTTTCCTGGAATCAGAGAAATCTTGACCTTCCCATTTAAAATGCTCTCTCATGGAGTGAAGGGTCTCTGAAAAAGAAAAATCCTCAGGAGGAGAAGCAGAAGGAGTAGAATCATCCACATCAGAATCAGAATAATGAGAATACTCCTGCAAGTCTTCAGTCAAGACTCAGACACATCCGAAGCCTGCTCATAATCCCCAACACAGGTTCCATCCTAGGCCTCTTATCAGGAGGGGCATAGAGCCTCTAATCAAAGTAATTAAATCTTCTGCCATTTTAAGCATGTGCTTCTTGGGCACTGAACCTGAAGAACTAGGAGTGACACCCACAGAAGCAAAACTAGACCTGCCTCTAGGAGAAGCCTTGGAAGCAGAAAGAGAGGGCCTAGAGACCTTAGGAAGGGAGGGAGTACAGTTACCTGAGAAGCCCCTACAGCCTGACCTGCCTCCTGGGAGGCCACATCCTGTAAAACACAGTTTCTCCCTGGGACTCCAGAGAGGCCTCCGTCGAACCACGGTTCCACTGAAACCTCTAAAGAACCGGGCGTCCGGTTCGGACGACTCCTCTAACCTAGGTTTAACTGCCTTGTCCTTGCGCTTCTTTGAGGAAGCCGCCGGAGCATCCGGCGGCATATTAAATGCACCGCACCCCCAAGACCAACCTGGCACAATCCAACCTACACTTTATAGTGCGTTTATTGAACCTAACACAAGAACGACACCCAACAACGCCGTGCTCAGGTCCCAAACAAGGTATACACAAATTATGGTAATCCCTATGGTATCTGTTTCCCACAAGAAATACAGTTATTCACTTTTTCTGACATCCGGTAAACCACTGAGGCAAGAAAAACCAAAATATTCCCAACGGGTACTTAACCAACTCTGACTTCGGTCTGAAACTCCGAATTCGAAAAATTTCAGAACGCCGAACGGCACTTGCAACACTGCTTCTGCATCGGACCATGCGGCAAAAAAGACTGAGGATATGACGTCGGTCATGCGCATTTGTACCCTGACGTTCTGATGTCAGTCAAATGCGCCTTGACCAACGTCAGCCTTATACTCTGATATTCGGGCCGACCGAGGGACAGCGGACTACCCAAGTGTTAGGACTGCAGCAATGTGAGATGAAGAACATTGTTACCTCAGATAGCAGTAGTACAGATAAAAATGTTACCTCAGACAGCAGTAGTACACACAGAAATGTTACCTCAGATAGCAGTAGTACAGACAGAAACGGTACTTCAGATAGCAGTAGTACAGACAGAAATATTACCTTAGATAGCAGTATGACACGCAGAAATGTTACCTCAGATAGCAGTAGTACAGACAGAAATGTTAGCTCAGATAGCAGTAGTGCAGTCAGAAATGTTACCTCAGATATCAGTAGTACCGATAAAAATGTTACCTCAGGCAGCAGTAGTACAGACAGAAATGTTACTTCAGATAGCAGTAGTACAGACAGAAATGTTACCTCAGATAGCAGTAGTAGACACAGAAAGGTTAGCTCAGATAGCAGTAGTACAGACAGAAATGCTACCTCAGATAGCAGTAGTACAGACAGAAATATTACCTCAGATAGCAGAAGTACACGCAGAAATGTTACCTCAGATAGCAGTAGTACAGACAGAAATGTTACCTCAGATAGCAGTAGTACACACAGAAATGTTACCTCAGATAACAGTAGTACAGACAAAAATGTTACCTCAGATAGCAGTAGTACAGACAGAAATGTTACCTCAGATAGCAGTAGTACACACAGAAATGTTACCTCAGACAGCAGTAGTACAGACAGAAATGTTATCTCAGATAGCAGCAGTACAGACAGAAATGTTACCTCAGACAGCAGTAGTACAGACAGAAATTTTACCTCGGATAGCAGTAGTACAGACAGACCTCGGATAGCAGTAGTACAGACAGAAATGTTGCCTCAGATAGCAGCAGTATAGACAGAAATGTTACCTCAGACAGCAGTAGTACAGACAGAACTGTTACCTCGGATAGCAGTACTACAGACAGAAATGTTGCCTCAGATAGCAGTAGTACAGACAGAAATGCTACCTCAGATAGCAGTAGTACAGACAAAAATGTTATCTAAGATAGCTGTAGTACAGACAGAAATGTTACCTCAGATAGCAGTAGTACAGACGGAAATGTTACTTCAGGTAGCAGAAGTACAGACGGAAATGTTACCTCAGATAGCAGTAGTACAGACAGAATTGTTACCTCAGATAGCAGTTGTACACACAGAAATGTTACCTCAGATAGCAGTAGTACAGTCAGAAATGCTACCTCAGACAGCAGTAGTACACACAGAAATGTTACCTCAGATAGCAGTAGTACACACAGAAATGTTACCTCAGACAGCAGTAGTACAGACAGAAATGTTACCTCAGATAGCAGTACTACAGACAGAAATGTTACCTCAGACAGCAGCAGTACAGACAGAAATGCTACCTCAGATAGCAGTAGTACAGACAGAAATGTTACCTCAGATAGCAGTAGTACAGACAGAAATGTTACCTCAGATAGCAGTAGTACAGACAGAAATGTTACCTCAGACAAAAGTAGTACAGACAGAAATGTTACCTCAGATAGCAGTAGTACACACAGAAATGTTACCTCAAATTGCAGTAATACAGACAGAAATGTTACCTCAGATAGCAGCAGTACAGACAGAAATGTTATCTCAGATAGCAGTAGTACTGACAGAAATGTCACGTCGGATAGCAGTAGTACAGTCAGAAATGTTTCCTCAGATAGCAGTAGTACACACAGAAATGTTACCTCAGATAGCTGTAGTACAGTCCGAAATGTTACATCAGACAGAAGTAGTACACACAGAAATGTTACCTAAGACAGCAGTAGTACAGATGGAAATGTAACCTCAGATAGCAGTAGTACAGACAGAAATGTTACCTCAGATAGCAGTAATACAGACAGAAATGTTATCTAAGATAGCTGTAGTACACACAGAAATGTTACCACAGAAAGCAGTAATACAGACAGAAATGTTACCTCAGATAGCAGCAGTACAGACAGAAATGTTACCTCAGATAGCAGTAGTATACGCTGATATGTTACCTCAGATAGCTAGTACAGTCAGAAATGTTACCTCAGATAGCAGCAGTACAGACAGAAATGTTACCTCAGATAGCAGTACTACACGCAGAAATGTTACCTCAGATAGCAGTAGTACAGACAGAAATGTTACCTCAGATAGCAGTAGTACAGTCAAAATGTTACCTCAGATAGCAGTAGTACAGACAAAAATGTCACGTCGGATAGCAGTAGTACAGACAGAAATCTTAGCTCAGACAGCAGTAGTACACACAGAAATGTTACCTCAGATAGCAGTAGTACAGACAGAAATGTTACCTCAGATAGCAGTAGTACACACAGAAATGTTACCTCAGATAGCAGTAGTACAGACAGAGATGTCACGTCAGATAGCAGTAGTACAGACAGAAATGTTACCTCAGATAGCAGTAGTACAGACAGAAATGTTACCTCAGACAGCAGTAGTACAGACAAAAATGTTACCTCATACAGCAGTAGTACAGACAGAAATGTTACCTGAGACAACAGTAGTACAGACAGAAATGTTACCTCAGATAGCAGTATTACAGACATAAATGCTACCTCAGATAGCAGTATTACAGAACAGAAATGTTACCTCAGATAGCAGTAGTACAGACAGAAATGTTACCTCAGACAGCAGTAGTACAGACAGAAATGTTACCTCAGACAGCAGTAGTACACACAAAAATGTTACCTCAGACAGCAGTAGTACAGACAGAAATGTTACCTCAGATAGCAGTATTACAGACATAAATGCTACCTCAGATAGCAGTACTACAGAACAGAAATGTTACCTCATATAGCAGTAGTACAGACAGAAATCTAACCTCAGATAGCAGTAGTACACACAGAAATGTTACTTCAGATAGCAGTAGTACCGACAGAAATGTTACCTCAGATAGCAGTAGTACACACAGAAATGTTACCACAGATAGCAGTAGTACAGACAGAAAGGTTACCTCAGATAGCAGTAGTACAGACAGAAATGTTACCTCAGATAACAGTAGTACAGACAGAAATGTTGCCTTTGCTAGCAGTAGTACAGACAGAAATGTTGCCTCAGAATCCAGTAGTACAGGCAGAAATGTAACCACAGATAGCAGTAGTACAGACAGAAATGTTACCTCAGATAGCAGTAGTACAGAGAGAAATGTTACCTGAGATAGCAGCAGTATAGAGAGAAATGTTACCTGAGATAGCAGCAGTACAGACAGAAATTTTACCTCAGATAGCAGTAGTACAGACAGAAATGTTACCTCAGATAGCAGTAGTACAGACAGAAATGTTACCTCAGCTAGCCGAAGTACAGAGAGAAATGTTACCTCGGATAGCAGTAGTACAGACAGAAATGTTACCTCAGATAGCCGAAGTACAGACAGAAATGTTACCTCAGACAGCAGTAGTACAGACAGAAATGTTACCTCAGATAGCAGTAGTACAGACAGAAATGTTACCTCAGATAGCAGTAATACAGACAGAAATGTTACCTCAGGTAGCAGTAATAAAGACAGAAATGTTAACTCAGATAGCAGTAGTAAAGACAGAAATGTTACCTCAGATAGCAGTAGTACAGACAGAAATGTTACCTCAGATAGAAGTAGTACAGACAGAAATGTTACCTCAGATAGCAGTAGTACAGATGGAAATGTTGCCTCAGATAGCAGTAGTACAGACAGAAATGTTACCTCACATAGCAGAAGTACAGGCAGAAATGTTACCTCAGACAGCAGTAGTACAGATGGAAATGTTACCTCATATAGCAGTAGTACAGACAGAAATGTTACCTCAGATAGCAGTAGTACAGACAGAAATGTTACCTCAGATAGCAGTAGTACAGACAGAAATGTTACCTCAGATAGCAGCAGTACAGACAGAAATGTTACCTCAGATAGCAGTAGTACAGACAGAAATGTTACCGCAGATAGCAGTAGTACAGACAGAAATGTTACCTCAAATAGCAGTAGTACAGACAGAAATGTTACCTCAGATAGCAGAAGTACAGACAGAAATGTTACCTCAGAAAGCAGTAGTACAGACAGAAATGTTACCTCAGATAGCAGGAGTACAGACAGAAATGTTATCTCAGACAGCAGCAGTACGGACAGAAATGTTACCTCAGACAGCTGTAGTACAGACAGAAATGTTACCTCGGATAGTGGTAGTACAGACAGAAATGTTACCTCAGATAGCAGTAGTACAGACAGAAATGTTACCTCAGATAGCAGTAGAAGAGAAAGAAATGTTACCTCAGATAGCAGTAGTACAGACAGAAATGTTACCTCAGATAGCAGTAGTACAGACAGAAATGTTACCTCAGATAACAGTAGAACAGACAGAAATGTTACCTCAGATAGCAGTAGTACAGACAGAAATGTTACCTCAGATAGCAGGAGTACAGACAGAAATGTTATCTCAGATAGCAGCAGTACGGACAGAAATGTTACCTCAGATAGCAGTAGTACAGACAGAAATGTTACCTCAGATAATAGTAGAACAGACAGAAATGTTACCTCAGATAGCAGTAGTACACACAGAAATGTTACCTCAGATAGCAGTATTACAGACATAAATGCTACCTCAGATAGAGGTACTACAGACAGAAAGGTTACCTCAGACAGCAGCAGTACAGACAGGAATGTTTCCCCAGATAGCACTAGTACAGACAGAAATGTTACCTCAGATAGCAGTAGCACAGACAGAAATGTTACCTCAGACAGCAGTAGTACACGCAGAAATGTTACCTCAGATAGCAGCAGTACAGATGGAAATGTTACCTCAGATAGCAGTAGTACAGGCAGAAATGTTACCTCAGATAGCAGTAGTACAGACAGAAATGTTACCTTAGATAGCAGTAATACAGACAGAAATGGTACCTCAGACAGCAGCAATACAGACAGAAATGTTATCTCAGATAGCAGTAGTACAGACAGAAATTTCACGTCGGATAGCAGTAGTACAGTCAGAAATGTTACCTCAGATACCAGTAGTACACACAGAAATGTTACCTCAGTTAGCAGTAGTAGAGTCAGAAATGTTACCTCAGATATTTGGCAGGGTGGCCTAATGGTTAAGGTGTTTGCCTTACAAACAAAAGTTGCAAGGTTTGAGTCTCACAAGGGATAATTGGTTAAGCTTAAAATGGCTCGCAAGGGCAGTTAGCTTAGTACTAATCTGTGAACCTCTATGAACCTAGCAGCAGTACAGACAGAAATATTACCACAGAAAGCAGTAGTACAGACAGAAATGTTAACTCAGACAGCGGTAGTACAGACAGAAATGTTACCTCACATAGCAGTAGTACAGACAGAAATGTTACCTCAATAGCAGTAGTGAAATGTTACCTCTGATACCAGTACTACACACAGAAATGTTACCTCAGATAGCAGTAGTACACGCAGAAATGTTACCTCAGATAGCAGTAGTACAGACAGAAATGTTACCTCAGATAGCAGTAGTACAGACAGAAATGTTACCTCAGATAGCAGTAGTACACGCAGAAATGTTACCTCAGATAGCAGTAGTACAGACAGAAATCTTACCTTAGACAGCGGTAGTACACAGAGAAATGTTAAAACAGAAAGCAGTAGTACAGACAGAAATGTTACCTCAGATAGCAGTAGTACAGACAGAAATGTTACCTCAGATAGCAGTAGTACAGACAGAAATGTTACCTCAGACAGCAGTAGTACACACAGAAATGTTACCTCAGATAGCAGTACTACAGACAGAAATGTTACCTCAGACAGCAGAAGTACAGACATAAATGTTACCTCAGATAGCAGTAGTACAGACAGAAATGTTACCTCAGACAGCAGCAGTACAGACAGAAATGTTACCACAGATAGCAGTAGTACAGACAGAAATGTTACCTCAGATAGCAGTAGTACACACAGAAATGTTACCTCAGATAGCAGTAGTACAGACAGAAATGTTACCTCAGATAGCAGCAGTACAGACAGAAATGTTACCTCAGATAACAGTAGTACAGGCAGAAATGTTACCTCAGACAGCGGTAGTACAGACAGAAATGTTACCTCTGATAGCAGTAGTACACAAAGAAATGTTAACTCAGATAGCAGTAGTAGAGACAGAAATGTTACCTCAGATAGCAGTAGTACAGACAGAAATGTTACCTCAGATAGCAGTAGTACAAACAGAAATGTTACCTCAGACAGCAGTAGTACAGACGGAAATCTTACCTGAGATAGCAGTAGTACCCACAGAAATGTTACCTCAGATAGCAGTAGTACAGACAGAAATGTTACCTCAGATAGCAGTAGTACAGACGGAAATGTTACCTCAGATAGCAGTAGTACAGACAGAAATGTTACCTCAGATAGCAGTAGTACAGACAGAAATGTTACCTCAGATAGCAGTAGTACAGACAGAAATCTTACCTCAGATAGCTGTAGTACACACAGAAATGTTACCACAGAAAGCAGTAGTACAGACAGAAATGTTACCTCGGATAGCGGTAGTACAGACAGAAATGTTACCTCAGATAGCAGTAGTAGAGACAGAAACGTTACCTCTGATAGCAGTACTACAGACAGAAATGTTACCTCAGATAGCAGTAGTACAGACAGAAATGTTATCTATGATAGCTGTAGCACAGACAGAAATGTTACCTCAGATAGCAGTAGTACAGACAGAAATGTTACCTCAGACAGCAGTAGTACACACAGAAATGTTACCTCAGATAGCAGTAGTACATACAGAAACGTTACCTCTGATAGCAGTAGTACACACAGAAATGGTACCTCAGATAACAGTAGTACACACAGAAATGGTACCTCAGATAACAGTAGTACAGAAAGAAATGGTACCTCAGATAACAATAGTACAGTCAGAAATGTTACCTCAGATAGCAGCAGTACAGACAGAAATGTTACCTCAGATAGCAGTAGTACAGACAGAAATGTTACCTCAGACAGCGGTAGTACACAGAGAAATGTTACCACAGAAAGCAGTAGTACAGACAGAAATGTTACCTCAGATAGCAGTAGTACAGACAGAAATGTTACCTCAGGTAGCAGTAGTACAGACAGAAATGTTACCTCAGATAGCAGTAGTACAGACAGAAATGTTACCTCAGACAGCAGTAGTACACACAGAAATGTTACCTCAGATAGCAGTAGTACAGACAGAAATGTTACCTCAGATAGCAGTACTACAGACAGAAATGTTACCTCGGATAGCAGTACAGACAGAAATGTTACCTCAGGTAGCAGTAGTACAGACAGAAATGTTACCGCAGATAGCAGTAGTACAGACAGAAATGTTACCTCAGACCGCAGTAGTACACACAGAAATGTTACCTCAGATAGCAGTACCACAGACAGAAATGTTACCTCAGACAGCAGAAGTACAGACAGAAATGTTACCTCAGATAGCAGTAGTACAGACAGAAATGTTACCTCAGACAGCAGCAGTACAGACAGAAATGTTACCTCAGATAGCAGTAGTACAGAAAGAAATGTTACCTCAGATAGCAGTAGTACACACAGAAATGTTACCTCAGATGGCAGTAGGACAGACAGAAATGTTACCTCAGATAGCAGAAGTACAGACAGAAATGTTACCTCAGATAGCAGTAGTACAGACGGAAATGTTATCTCAGATAGCAGTAGTACAGGCAGAAATGTTACCTCAGATAGCATTAGTACAGACAGAAATGTTACCTTAGATAGCAGTAATACAGACAGAAATGTTACCTCAGATAGCAGTAGTACAGACAGAAATGTTACCTCAGATAGCAGTAGTACAGACAGAAATGTTACCTCAGATACCAGTAGTACAAACAGAAATGTTACCTCAGATAGCAGCAGTACAGACAGAAATGTTACCTCAGATAGCAGAAGTACACACAGAAATGTTACCTCAGATAGCAGTAGTAGAGTCAGAAATGTTACCTCAGATATTTGGGAGGGTGGCCTAATGCTTAAGGTGTTTGCCTTACAAACACAAACTGCAGTAGTACACACAGAAATGTTACCTCAGATAGCAGTAGTACAGACAGAAATGTTACCTCAGATAGCAGTAGTACAGACAGAAATGTTACCTCAGATAGCGGTAGTACAGACAGAAATGTTACCTCAGATAGCAGTAGTACAGACAGAAATGTTACCTCAGATAGCAGTAGTACCCACAGAAATGTTACCTCAGATAGCAGTAGTACAGACAGAAATGTGACCTCAGATAGCAGTAGTACAGACAGAAATGTTACCTCAGATAGCAGCAGTACAGACAGAAATGTTACCTCAGATAGCAGTAGTACAGACAGAAATGTTACCTCAGATAGCAGTAGTACAGACAGAAATGTTACCTCAGATAGCAGTAGTACAGTCAGAAATGTTACCTCAGATAGCAGTAGTACAGAAAGAAATGTTACCTCAGATAGCAGTAGTACAGACAGAAATGTTACCTCAGATAGCAGTAGTACAGACAGAAATGTTACCTCAGATAGCAGTAGTACAGACAGAAATGTTACCTCAGATAGCAGTAGTACAGACAGAAATGTTACCTCAGATAGCAGTAGTACAGACAGAAATGTTACCTCAGATAGCAGTAGTACAGACAGAAATGTTACCTCAGATAGTAGTAGTACAGACAGAAATGTTACCTCTGATAGCACTAGTACTGACAGAAATGTGACCTGAGATAGCACTAGTACAGACAGAAATGTTACCTCAGATAGCAGTAGCACAGACAGAAATGTTACCTCAGATAGCAGTAGTACAGACAGAAATGTTACCTCAGATAGCAGTAGTACAGACAGAAATGTTACCTCAGATAGCAGTAGTACAGACAGAAATGTTACCTCAGACAGCAGTAGTACAGACAGAAATGTTACCTCAGATAGCAGTAGTACAGACAGAAATGTTACCTCAGATAGCAGTAGTACAGACGGAAATGTTACCTCAGATAGCAGTAGTACAGACAGAAATATTACCTCAGATAGCAGTAGTACAGACAGAAATGTTACCTCAGATAGCAGTAGTACAGACAGAAATGTTACCTCAGATAGCAGTAGTACAGACAGAAATGTTACCTCAGATAGCAGTAGTACAGACAGAAATGTTACCTCAGATAGCAGTAGTACAGACAGAAATGTTACCTCAGATAGCAGTAGTACAGACAGAAATGTTACCTCAGATAGCAGTAGTACAGACAGAAATGTTACCTCAGATAGCAGTAGTACAGACAGAAATGTTACCTCAGATAGCAGTAGTACAGGCAGAAATGTTACCTCAGATAGCAGTAGTAAACAGAAATGTTACCTCAGATAGCAGTAGTACAGACAGAAATGTTACCTCAGATAGCAGTAGTACAGACAGAAATGTTACCTCAGATAGCAGTAGTACAGACAGAAATGTTACCTCAGATAGCAGTAGTACAGACAGAAATGTTACCTCAGATAGCAGTAGTACAGACAGAAATGTTACCTCAGATAGCAGTAGTACAGACAGAAATGTTACCTCAGATAGCAGTAGTACAGACAGAAATGTTACCTCAGATAGCAGTAGTACAGACAGAAATGTTACCTCAGATAGCAGCAGTACAGACAGAAATGTTACCTCAGATAGCAGTAGTACAGACAGAAATGTTACCTCAGATAGCAGTAGTACAGACAGAAATGTCACCTCAGATAGCAGTAGTACAGACAGAAATGTTACCTCAGATAGCAGTAGTACAGACAGAAATGTTACCGCAGATAGCAGTAGTACAGACAGAAATGTTACCTCAGATAGCAGTAGTACAGACAGAAATGTTACCTCAGATAGCAGTAGTACAGACAGAAATGTTACCTCAGATAGCAGTAGTACAGACAGAAATGTTACCTCAGATAGCAGTAGTACAGACAGAAATGTTACCTCAGACAGCAGTAGTACAGACAGAAATGTTACCTCAGATAGCAGTAGTACAGACAGAAATGTTACCTCAGATAGCAGTAGTACAGACAGAAATGTTACCTCAGATAGCAGTAGTACAGACAGAAATGTTACCTCAGATAGCAGTAGTACACACAGAAATGTTACCTCAGATAGCAGTAGTACAGACAGAAATGTTACCTCAGATAGCAGTAGTACAGACAGAAATGTTACCTCAGATAGCAGTAGTACAGGCAGAAATGTTACCTCAGATAGCAGTAGTACAGACAAAAATGTTACGTCAGATAGCGGTAGTACAGATGGAAATGTTACCTCAGATAGCAGTAGTACAGACAGAAATGTTACCTCAGATAACAGTAATACAGACAGAAATGTTACCTCAGATAGCAGTAGTACAGACAGAAATCTCACCTCAGATAGCAGTAGTACAGACAGAAATGTTACCGCAGATAGCAGTAGTACAGACAGAAATGTTACCTCAGATAGCAGTAGTACAGACAGAAGTGTTACCTCAGATAGCAGTAGTACAGACAGAAATGTTACCTCAGATAGCAGTAGTACAGACAGAAATGTTACCTCAGATAGCAGTAGTACAGACAGAAATGTTACCTCAGATAGCAGTAGTACACACAGAAATGTTACCTCAGATAGCAGTAGTACAGACAGAAATGTTACCTCAGATAGCAGTAGTACAGACAGAAATGTTACCTCAGATAGCAGTAGTACAGACAGAAATGTTACCTCAGATAGCAGTAGTACAGACAGAAATGTTACCTCAGATAGCAGTAGTACAGACAGAAATGTTACCTCAGATAGCAGTAGTACAGACAGAAATGTTACCTCAGATAGCAGTAGTACACACAGAAATGTTACCTCAGATAGCAGTAGTACAGACAGAAATGTTACCTCAGATAGCAGTAGTACAGACAGAAATGTTACCTCAGATAGCAGCAGTACAGACAGAAATGTTACCTCAGATAGCAGTAGTACAGACAGAAATGTTACCTCAGATAGCAGTAGTACAGACAGAAATGTTACCTCAGATAGCAGTAGTACAGATGGAAATGTTACCTCAGATAGCAGTAGTACAGACAGAAATGTTACCTCAGATAGCAGTAATGCAGACAGAAATGTTACCTCAGATAGCAGTAGTACAGACAGAAATGTCACCTCAGATAGCAGTAGTACAGACAGAAATGTTACCTCAGACAGCAGTAGTACAGACAGAAATGTTACCTCAGACAGCAGTAGTACAGACAGAAATGTTACCTCAGATAGCAGTAGTACACACAGAAATGTTATCTCAGATAGCAGTATTACAGACATAAATGCTACCTCAGATAGCAGTACTACAGAACAAAAATGTTACCTCAGATAGCAGTAGTACAGACAGAAATGTTACCTCAGATAGCAGTAGTACAGACAGAAATGTTACCTCAGATAGCAGTAGTACAGACAGAAATGTTACCTCAGATAGCAGTAGTACAGACAGAAATGTTACCTCAGATAGCAGTAGTACAGACAGAAATGTTACCTCAGATAGCAGTAGTACAGACAGAAATGTTACCTCAGATAGCAGTAGTACAGACAGAAATGTTACCTCAGATAGCAGTAGTACAGACAGAAATGTTACCTCAGATAGCAGTAGTAAACAGAAATGTTACCTCAGATAGCAGTAGTACAGACAGAAATGTTACCTCAGATAGCAGTAGTACACACAGAAATGTTACTTCAGATAGCAGTAGTACAGACAGAAATGTTACCTCAGATAGCAGTAGTACAGACAGAAATGTTACCTCAGATAGCAGTAGTACACACAGAAATGTTACCTCAGATAGCAGTAGTACAGACAGAAATGTTACCTCAGATAGCAGTAGTACAGACAGAAATGTTACCTCAGATAGCAGTAGAACACGCAGAAAATGTTACCTCAGATAGCAGTAGTACAGACAGAAATGTTACCTCAGATAGCAGTAGTACAGACAGAAATGTTACCTCAGATAGCAGTAGTACAGACAGAAATGTTACCTCAGATAGCAGTAGTACTGACAAAATGTTACCTCAGATAGCAGTAGTACAGACAGAAATGTTACCTCAGATAGCAGTAGTACAGACAGAAATGTTACCTCAGATAGCAGTAGTACAGTCAAAATGTTACCTCAGATAGCAGTAGTACAGACAGAAATGTTACCTCAGATAGCAGTAGTACAGACAGAAATGTTACCTCAGATAGTAGCAGTAGTACAGACAGAGATGTCACGTCAGATAGCAGTAGTACAGACAGAAATGTTACCTCAGATAGCAGTAGTACAGACAGAAATGTTACCTCAGATAGCAGTAGTACACACACAAATGTTACCTCACATAGCAGTAGTACAGACAGAAATGTTACCTCAGATAGCAGTAGTACAGACAGAAATGTTACCTCAGATAGCAGTAGTACACACAGAAATGTTACCTCAGATAGCAGTAGTACAGACAGAAATGTTACCTCAGATAGCAGTAGTACAGACAGAAATGTTACCTCAGATAGCAGTAGTACAGACAGAAATGTTACCTCAGATAGCAGTAGTACAGACAGAAATGTTACCTCAGATAGCAGTAGTACAGACAGAAATGTTACCTCAGATAGCAGTAGTACAGACAGAAATGTTACCTCAGATAGCAGTAGTACAGACAGAAATGTTACCTCAGATAGCAGTAGTACAGACAGAAATGTTACCTCAGATAGCAGTAGTACAGACAGAAATGTTACCTCAGATAGCAGTAGTACAGACAGAAATGTTACCTCAGACAGCAGTAGTACAGACAGAAATGTTACCTCAGATAGCAGTAGTACAGACAGAAATGTTACCTCAGACAGCAGTAGTACAGACAGAAATGTTACCTCAGATAGCAGTAGTACAGACAGAAATGTTACCTCAGATAGCAGTAGTACAGACAGAAATGTTACCTCAGATAGCAGTAGTACAGACAGAAATGTTACCTCAGATAGCAGTAGTACAGACAGAAATGTTACCTCAGATAGCAGTAGTACAGACAGAAATGTTACCTCAGATAGCAGTAGTACACACAGAAATGTTACCTCAGATAGCAGTAGTACAGACAGAAATGTTACCTCAGATAGCAGTAGTACAGACAGAAATGTTACCTTTGATAGCAGTAGTACAGACAGAAATGTTACCTCAGATAGCAGTAGTACAGACAGAAATGTTACCTCAGATAGCAGTAGTACAGACAGAAATGTTACCTCAGATAGCAGTAGTACAGACAGAAATGTTACCTCAGATAGCAGTAGTACAGACAGAAATGTTACCTCAGATAGCAGTAGTACAGACAGAAATGTTACCTGAGATAGCAGTAGTACAGACAGAAATGTTACCTCAGATAGCAGTAGTACAGACAGAAATGTTACCTCAGATAGCAGTAGTACAGACAGAAATGTTACCTCAGATAGCAGTAGTACACACAGAAATGTTACCTCAGATAGCAGTAGTACAGACAGAAATGTTACCTCAGATAGCAGTAGTACAGACAGAAATGTTACCTCAGATAGCAGTAGTACAGAGAGAAATGTTACCTGAGATAGCAGCAGTACAGAGAGAAATGTTACCTGAGATAGCAGCAGTACAGACAGAAATTTTACCTCAGATAGCAGTAGTACAGACAGAAATGTTACCTCAGATAGCAGTAGTACAGACAGAAATGTTACCTCAGATAGCAGTAGTACAGACAGAAAAGTACAGTTTTGTACCTACCATAAATGTAGATGTTCGAAGATCCACATTGCTGCAGTCCTAACACTTGGGTAGTCCGCTGTCCCTCGGTCGGCCCGAATATCAGAGTATAAGGCTGACGTTGGTCAAGGCGCATTTGACTGACATCAGAACGCCAGGGTACAAAATGCGCTGCCCGCGAATCGAGTATCCTTTTAAGGCTTTTCCTTGCCACCGATGT
>NC_056733.1:943102594-943117594 GCF_019279795.1 Protopterus annectens
CTTCCAGAATGCTTAGTAGTACAGACAGAAATGTTACCTCAGATAGCAGTAGTACAGACAGAAATGTTACCTCAGATAGCAGTAGTACAGACAGAAATGTTACCTCAGATAGCAGTAGTACAGACAGAAATGTTACCTCAGATAGCAGTAGTACAGACAGAAATGTTACCTCAGACAGCAGTAGTACAGACAGAAATGTTACCTCAGATAGCAGTAGTACACACAGAAATGTTACCTCAGATAGCAGTAGTACAGACAGAAATGTTACCTCAGATAGCAGTAGTACAGACAGAAATGTTACCTCAGATAGCAGTAGTACAGACAGAAATGTTACCTCAGATAGCAGTAGTACAGACAGAAATGTTACCTCAGATAGCAGTAGTACAGACAGAAATGTTACCTCAGATAGCAGTAGTACAGACAGAAATGTTACCTCAGATAGCAGTAGTACAGACAGAAATGTTACCTCAGATAGCAGTAGTACACACAGAAATGTTACCTCAGATAGCAGTAGTACAGATGGAAATGTTACCTCAGATATCTGCAGAACACACAGAAATGCTACCTCAGATAGCAGTAGTACAGACAGAAATGTTACCTCGGATAGCAGAAGCACAGACAGAAATGTTACCTCAGATAGCAGTAGTACAGGCAGAAATGTTACCTCGCACAGCAGTAGTACAGACAGAAATGTTACCTCAGATAGCAGTAGTACAGGCAGAAATGTTACCTCATATAGCAGTAGTACACACAGAAATGTTACCTCAGATAGCAGTAGTACATAAAATTTTACCTCAGACAGCAGTAGTACAACAGAAATGTTATCTGAGATAGCAGTAAAGAATAGCTAAGGACTCTAAAGACAACCATAAGGCATTCTTTAGCTATGTCAGAAACCTAGGAGGAAACTCCCAGATATGCTCAGAATTAGTTCAAAATGATGTGAAGATTACTGATCCTACAGACATTGCCAACATACTGGCTGACAGGTTCAGTGCAAACTTCTCCCCACCCTCCCAAAGAAGAGATATCTATACCAAATGATTGTAGCCCCCAAACATCTCTAGCGCTCAGGTGAGAACTGCTCTCCAAGGCAAAGAACACAGCATCCATGGGACCTGATGGTGTCCCGGCTGTGTGCTCCATGAACTCAACGAGGAATTAAACCCACAGTTAGGACAGCTGTTTAATCTTAGTCTCACCTCCGGATATGTACCCAGGAGTGGCACAGCGACTGTGGTCCCACTCCACAAAGGCGGTGCCTCCACCGACTCTGAAATTACCGTCCCATTAGCTTGACAAGCCTGATCTGCAAAGCCATGGAAAGGATCATAATTGATCTCATAAATAAAGACATAGGAATTTGCAGACTTTGGATCCAACCCAGTTTGGCTTTGTCAAAGGCAGATCATGCCTTTTAAACTTGGCTGACTTTTTCAAAACAGTCACCAAGGCCACTGACGAGGGAAAGGCAGTCCATACAGCCTACCTAGACCTGGCTGCTTTTGATACAATACCTCACTTGGGTATCATTGAAAAACTCATCAACTTAATTGTAAACCCATACATTACAAGATGGGTTGCAAACTGGCTGAGTGACAGAACCCACAGGGTCAGAGTTGCTGGCGCCATGTCAGACTCTAAGCCTGTCACAAGTGGTGTCCCACAGGGCTCAGTCCTGGGCCCACTCTTGTTTGGCATCTACTTTTCTGAAGTACAAGCAAACACAGGAGGGTTATGGCTGACAAAGTTTGCAGATGACTGCAAACTGGGCCGTAGTTGAGAACACATCCGACATTGATATCCTTCAGTAGGGGCTCACAGAATCGGATAACTGGTGCCTGAGCCATGGCCTCAAGTATAATGCCAAGAAATGCTTCGTCATACCCTTCGGGAAAAATAAGGTTACCCTAGCTACCCTATAGGTGGCAATCCCTGAACACAGAAGAAGTTATTAGGGACCTGGGAACCCAGGTTGACAGTAACCTTTCGTTCGACACTCATGTAGCTAAAGTAGTTAGGAAGACCTTCTACATTGCCCACCTTATCATGAAGGGATTCACATCTAGATCAAGGGAAGTCATAGTCTCCCTATACTCATCACTCATCAGACCAATGATAGAGTACAATGCCCCAGGAATGTATCTGACCCGACACTTACAGCAGCTGGAGAGGCCACAAAGTTCCTCACCAAAAGGATAAAGGGTCTCAAAATCTGTCTTATGCTGCGACTGAAAGAACTCCAGTTATATTCAGTTGTGCAGCTTGCTCAGAGGTGACCTATGCCTGACATACAAGGCCATGTCAAACCCAGATTTGATGAATATGCTTCATCTCAAAAATCTAGATCCCTCAGAGCCACAGGGCGGGTGACTTAAACCTCATTACGGTTATTAATAGGATGTGCAGGAGGGATAGATTCATCACCCAAAGACTCCTATGCTGTGGAACAAAATCGGTTTATGTGAGGCAGAGCTCTTCACTGGCGTGTGTTCAAGAGGAATCTTGACCAATGGATGGGACAGATGCAGAAATCCAGGGTTACCTCAGTGTCACTGCTCGACAGAGGCACAGCTAAATAATGGGCATAGTTTCACCAAACTAAGGTGGCGGAAGCCACAAAACTATGGGCTAGGCTTATAAATGCCCTTGGGCAGATAGCCTAGTATGAACCTATGAACCTATGAAGTAGTACAGACAGAAATGTTACCTCAGATAGCAGTAGTACATACAGAAATGTTACCTCAGATAGCAGTAGTACAAACAGAAATGGTACCTCAGATAGCAGCAGTACAGACAGAAATGTTAACTCTGATAGCAGTAGTACACACAGAAATGTTACCTCAGATAGCAGTAGTACAGACAGAAATGTTAGGTCAGACAGCAGTAGTACAGACAGAAATGTTACCTCTGATAGCAGCAGTACAGACAGAAATGTTACCTCAGATAGCAGTAGTACAAACAGAAATGGTACCTCAGATAGCAGCAGTACAGACAGAAATGTTAACTCAGATAGCAGTAGTACACACAGAAATGTTACCTCAGATAGCAGTAGTACAGACAGAAATATTATGGCAGATAGCAGTAGTACAGACAGAAATGTTACCTCAGATAGCAGCAGTACAGACAGAAATGTTACCTCAGATAGCAGCAGTACAGACAGAAATGTTACCTTAGATAGCAGCAGTACAGACAGAAATGTTACCTCAGATAGCAGTAGTACAGACAGAAATGTTGCCTCAGATAGCAGCAGTACACACAGAAAAGTTACCTCAGATAGCAGCAGTACAGACAGAAATGTTACCTCAGATAGCAGTAGTACAGACAGAAATGTTACCTCAGACAGCAGTAGTACACACAGAAATGTTACCTCAGATAGCAGTAGTACAGACAGAAATGTTACCTCAGATAGCAGTAGTACAGACAGAAATGTTAACTCAGATAGCAGTAGTACAGACAGAAATGTTACCTCAGATAGCAGTAGTACCCACAGAAATGTTACCTCAGATAGCAGTAGTACAGACAGAAATGTTAGCTCAGACAGCAGTAGTACAGACAGAAATGTTACCTCAGATAGCAGTAGTACACACAGAAATGTTACCTCAGATAGCAGTATTACAGACAGAAATGTTACCTCATATAGCAGTAGTACCACAGAAATGTTACCTCAGATAGCAGTAGTACAGACAGAAATGTTACCTCTGATAGCAGTAGTACAGACAGAAATGTTACCTGAGATAGCAGTAGTACAGACAGAAATGTTACCTCAGACAGCAGTAGTACAGACAGAAATGTTACCTCAGATAGCAGTAGTACAGACAGAAATGTTACCTCAGATAGCAGTAGTACAGAGAGAAATGGTACCTCAGATAGCAGTAGTACAGACGGAAATGTTGCCTCTGATAGCAGTAGTAGAGACAGAAATGTTACCTCACATAGCAGTAGTACAGTCAGAAATGTTACCTCAGATAGAAGTAGTAAAGGCAGAAATGTTACCTCAGACAGCAGAAGTACAGACGGAAATGTTACCTCAGATAGCAGTAGTCCAGACAGAAATGTTACCTCAGACAGCAGAAGTACAGACAGAAATGTTACCTCAGATAGCAGTAGTACACACAGAAATGTTACCTCAGATAGCAGTAGTACAGACAGAAATGTTACCTCAGATAGCAGTAGTACAGAAAGAAATGTTACCTCAGACAGCAGCAGTACAGACAGAAATGTTACCTCAGATAGCAGTAGTACAGAGAGAAATGTTACCTCAGATAGCAGTAGTACAGACAGAAATGTTACCTCAGATAGCAGTAGTACAGACAGAAATGTTACCTCGGATAGCAGTAGTACAGACAGAAATGTTACCTCAGATAGCAGTAGTACAGACAGAAATGTTACCTCAGATAGCAGTAGTACAGTCAGAAATGTTACCTCAGATAGAAGTAGTAAAGGCAGAAATGTTACCTCAGACAGCAGTAGTACAGTCAGAAATGTTACCTCAGATAGCAGTAGTACAGACAGAAATGTTACCTCAGATAGCAGTAGTACAGACAGAAATGTTACCTCAGATAGCAGTAGTACAGACAGAAATGTTACCTCAGATAGCAGTAGTACACACAGAAATGTTACCTCAGATAGCAGTAGTACAGACATAAATTTTACCTCAGACAGCAGTAGTACAAACAGAAATGTTACCTCAGATAGCAGTAGTACAGACAGAAATGTTACCTCAGATAGCAGTAGTACATACAGAAATGTTACCTCAGATAGCAGTAGTACATACAGAAATGTTACCTCATATAGCAGTAGTACAGACAGAAATGTTACCTCAGATAGCAGCAGTACACACAGAAATGTTACCTCAGATAGCAGTAGTACAGACAGAAATGTTACCTCAGACAAAAGTAGTACAGACAGAAATGTTACCTCAGATAGCAGTAGTACAGACAGAAATGTTAGGTCAGATAGCAGTAGTACAGACAGAAATGTTACCTCAGATAGCAGTAGTACACACAGAAATGTTACCTCAGATAGCAGTAGTACAGACAGAAATGTTAGGTCAGATAGCAGTAGTACAGACAGAAATGTTACCTCTGATAGCAGCAGTACAGACAGAAATGTTACCTCAGATAGCAGTAGTACAAACATAAATGGTACCTCAGATAGCAGCAGTACAGACAGAAATGTTAACTCAGATAGCAGTAGTACACACAAAAATGTTACCTCAGATAGCAGTACAGACAGAAATATTATGTCAGATAGCAGTAGTACAGACAGAAATGTTACCTCAGACAGCAGAAGTACACACAGAAAAGTTACCTCAGATAGCAGCAGTACAGACAGAAATGTTACCTCAGAAAGCAGTAGTACAGACAGAAATGTTACCTCAGACAGCAGTAGTACACACAGAAATGTTACCTCAGATAGCAGTAGTACAGACAGAAATGTTACCTCAGATAGCAGTAGTACAGACAGAAATGTTACCTCAGATAGCAGTAGTACAGACAGAAATGTTAACTCAGACAGCAGTAGTACAGACAGAAATGTTACCTCAGATAGCAGTATTACAGACAGAAATATTACTTCAGATAGCAGTAGTACAGACAGAAATGTTACCTCAGATAGCAGTAGTACAGACAGAAATGTTACCTCAGATAGCAGTATTACCCACAGAAATGTTACCTCAGATAGCAGTAGTACCCGCAGAAATGTTACCGCAGATAGCAGTAGTACAGACAGAAATGTCACGTTGGATAGCAGTAGTACACAGAGAAATGTTACCTCAGATAGCAGTAGTACAGACAGAAATGTTACCTCAGATAGCAGTAGTACAGACAGAGATGTCACGTCAGATAGCAGTAGTACAGACAGAAATGTTACCTCTGATAGCAGTAGTACACACAAAAATGTTACCTAAGATAACAGTAGTACAGACGGAAATGTTACCTCAGATAGCAGCAGTACACACAGAAAAGTTACCTCAGATAGCAGTAGTACAGACAGAAATGTTACCTCAGACAGCAGTAGTACAGACAGAAATGTTACCTCAGATAGCAGTACAGACAGAAATGTTACCTCAGATAGCAGTAGTACAGACAGAAATGTTACCTCGGATAGCAGAAGTACAGACAGAAATGTTACCTCAGATAGCAGTAGTACACACACAAATGTTACCTCGGATAGCAGTAGTACAGACAGAAATCCTGCCTCAGATAGCAGTAGTACAGACAGAAATGTTACCTCATATAGCAGTAGTACACACAGAAATGTTACCTCAGATAGCAGTAGTACAGGCAGAAATGTTACCTCATATAGCAGTAGTACAGACAGAAATCCTACCTCAGATAGCAGTAGTACAGACAGAAATGTTACCTCGGATAGCAGAAGTACAGACAGAAATGTTACCTCAGATAGCAGTAGTACACACAGAAATGTTACCTCGGATAACAGTAGTACAGACAGAAATGTTACCTCACATAGCAGTAGTACAGGCAGAAATGTTACCTCATATAGCAGTAGTACACACAGAAATGTTACCTCAGATAGCAGTAGTACAGACATAAATTTTACCTCAGACAGCAGTAGTACAAACAGAAATGTTATCTGAGATAGCAGTAAAGAATAGCTAAGGACTCTAAAGACAACCATAAGGCATTCTTTAGCTATGTCAGAAACCTAGGAGGAAACTCCCAGATATGCTCAGAATTAGTTCAAAATGATGTGAAGATTACTGATCCTACAGACATTGCCAACATACTGGCTGACAGGTTCAGTGCAAACTTCTCCCCACCCTCCCCGCCTAAAGAAGAGATATCTATACCAAATGATTGTAGCCCCCCAAACATCTCTAACGCTCAGGTGAGAACTGCTCTCTCCAAGGCAAAGAACACAGCATCCATGGGACCTGATGGTGTCCCCGGCTGTGTGCTCCATGAACTCAACGAGGAATTAAACCCACAGTTAGGACAGCTGTTTAATCTTAGTCTCACCTCCGGATATGTACCCAGGGAGTGGCGCACAGCGACTGTGGTCCCACTCCACAAAGGCGGTGCCTCCACCGACTCTGGAAATTACCGTCCCATTAGCTTGACAAGCCTGATCTGCAAAGCCATGGAAAGGATCATAATTGATCTCATAAATAAAGACATAGGGAATTTGCAGACTTTGGATCCAACCCAGTTTGGCTTTGTCAAAGGCAGATCATGCCTTTTAAACTTGGCTGACTTTTTCAAAACAGTCACCAAGGCCACTGACGAGGGAAAGGCAGTCCATACAGCCTACCTAGACCTGGCGAAGGCTTTCGATACAATACCCCACTCGGGTATCATTGAAAAACTCATCAACTTAATTGTAAACCCATACATTACAAGATGGGTTGCAAACTGGCTGAGTGACAGAACCCACAGGGTCAGAGTTGCTGGCGCCATGTCAGACTCTAAGCCTGTCACAAGTGGTGTCCCACAGGGCTCAGTCCTGGGCCCACTCTTGTTTGGCATCTACTTTTCTGAAGTACAAGCAAACACAGGAGGGTTATGGCTGACAAAGTTTGCAGATGACTGCAAACTGGGCGCCGTAGTTGAGAACACATCCGACATTGATATCCTTCAGAAGGGTCTCACAGAAACGGATAACTGGTGCCAGAGCCATGGCCTCAAGTTAAATGCCAAGAAATGCATAGTCATACCCTTCGGGAAAAATAAGGTTACCCCTAGCTACCCTATAGGTGGCAATCCCCTGAACACAGAAGAAGTTATTAGGGACCTGGGAACCCAGGTTGACAGTAGCCTTTCATTCGACACTCATATTGCTAAAGTAGTCAGGAAGACCTTCTACATTGCCCACCTTATCATGAAGGGATTCACATCTAGATCAAGGGAAGTCATAGTCTCCCTATACTCATCACTCATCAGACCAATGATAGAGTACAATGCCCCATTCGGAATGTATCTGACCCGACACTTACAGCAGCTGGAGAGGCCACAAAAGTTCCTCACCAAAAGGATAAAGGGTCTCAAAAATCTGTCTTATGCTGCACGACTGAAAGAACTCCAGTTATATTCAGTTGCGTACCGCTTGCTCAGAGGTGACCTATGCCTGACATACAAGGCCATGTCAAACCCAGATTTGATGAATATGCTTCATCTCAAAAAATCTAGATCCCTCAGAGCCACAAGGGCGGGTGACTTAAACCTCGACACGGTTATTAATAGGATGTGCTGGAGGGATAGATTCATCACCCAAAGACTCCCTATGCTGTGGAACAAAATCCCGGTTTATGTGAGGCAGAGCTCTTCACTGGCCGTGTTCAAGAGGAATCTTGACCAATGGATGGGAGATCGCAGATACACCCCAGGGGTTACCTCAGTGTCACTGCTCGACAGAGGCACAGCTAAATAATGGGCATAGTTTCACCAAACTAAGGGGTGGCGTAAGCCACAAAACTATGGGCTAGGCTTATAAATGCCCTTGGGCAGATAGCCTAGTATGAACCTATGAACCTATGAAGTAGTACAGACAGAAATGTTACCTCAGATAGCAGTAGTACATACAGAAATGTTACCTCAGATAGTAGTAGTACAAACAGAAATGGTACCTCAGATAGCAGCAGTACAGACAGAAATGTTAACTCTGATAGCAGTAGTACACACAGAAATGTTACCTCAGATAGCAGTAGTACAGACAGAAATGTTAGGTCAGACAGCAGTAGTACAGACAGAAATGTTACCTCTGATAGCAGCAGTACAGACAGAAATGTTACCTCAGATAGCAGTAGTACAAACAGAAATGGTACCTCAGATAGCAGCAGTACAGACAGAAATGTTAACTCAGATAGCAGTAGTACACACAAAAATGTTACCTCAGATAGCAGTAGTACAGACAGAAATATTATGGCAGATAGCAGTAGTACAGACAGAAATGTTACCTCAGATAGCAGCAGTACAGACAGAAATGTTACCTCAGATAGCAGCAGTACAGACAGAAATGTTACCTTAGATAGCAGCAGTACAGACAGAAATGTTACCTCAGATAGCAGTAGTACAGACAGAAATGTTGCCTCAGATAGCAGCAGTACACACAGAAAAGTTACCTCAGATAGCAGCAGTACAGACAGAAATGTTACCTCAGAAAGCAGTAGTACAGACAGAAATGTTACCTCAGACAGCAGTAGTACACACAGAAATGTTACCTCAGATAGCAGTAGTACAGACAGAAATGTTACCTCAGATAGCAGTAGTACAGACAGAAATGTTAACTCAGATAGCAGTAGTACAGACAGAAATGTTACCTCAGATAGCAGTATTACCCGCAGAAATGTTACCTCAGATAGCAGTAGTACAGACAGAAATGTTACTTCAGATAGCAGTAGTACAGACAGAAATGTTACCTCAGATAGCAGTAGTACAGACAGAAATGTTACCTCAGATAGCAGTATTACCCGCAGAAATGTTACCTCAGATAGCAGTAGTACCCGCAGAAATGTTACCGCAGATAGCAGTAGTACAGACAGAAATGTTACCTTTGATAGCAGTAGTACAGACAGACATGTTACTTCAGATAGCAGTAGTACAGAGAGAAATGTTACCTCAGACAGCAGTCGTACAGACAGAAATGTTACTTCAGATAGCAGTAGTACAGAGAGAAATGTTACCTCAGATAGCAGTAGTACAGACAGAAATGTTACCTCGGATAGCAGTAGTACAGATGGAAATTTTGCCTCAGATAGCAGAAGTACAGACAGAAATGTTACCTCAGATAGCAGTAGTACAGTCAGAAATGTTACCTCAGATAGAAGTAATACAGGCAGAAATGTTACCTCAGACAGCAGTAGTACAGAGAGAAATGTTACCTCAGATAGCAGTAGTACAGACAGAAATGTTAGCTCAGACAGCGGTAGTACAGACAGAAATGTTACCTCAGATAGCAGTAGTACAGACAGAAATGTTACCTGATAGCAGTAGTACAGACAGACATGTTACTTCAGATAGCAGTAGTACAGAGAGAAATGTTACCTCAGACAGCAGTCGTACAGACAGAAATGTTACTTCAGATAGCAGTAGTACAGAGAGAAATGTTACCTCAGATAGCAGTAGTACAGACAGAAATGTTACCTCGGATAGCAGTAGTACAGACAGAAATGTTACCTAGGATAGCAGTAGTACAGATGGAAATGTTGCCTCAGATAGCAGAAGTACAGACAGAAATGTTACCTCAGATAGCAGTAGTACAGTCAGAAATGTTACCTCAGATAGAAGTAATACAGGCAGAAATGTTACCTCAGACAGCAGTAGTACAGTCAGAAATGTTACCTCAGATAGCAGTAGTACAGACAGAAATGTTACCTAGGATAGCAGTAGTACAGATGGAAATGTTGCCTCAGATAGCAGAAGTACAGACAGAAATGTTACCTCAGATAGCAGTAGTACAGGCAGAAATGTTACCTCAGACAGCAGTAGTACAGACAGAAATGTTACCTCAGATAGCAGTAGTACAGTCAGAAATGTTACCTCAGATAGAAGTAATACAGGCAGAAATGTTACCTCAGACAGCAGTAGTACAGAGAGAAATGTTACCTCAGACAGCAGTCGTACAGACAGAAATGTTACTTCAGATAGCAGTAGTACAGAGAGAAATGTTACCTCAGATAGCAGTAGTACAGACAGAAATGTTACCTCAGATAGCAGTAGTACAGACAGAAATGTTACCTTTGATAGCAGTAGTACAGACAGACATGTTACTTCAGATAGCAGTAGTACAGAGAGAAATGTTACCTCAGACAGCAGTCGTACAGACAGAAATGTTACTTCAGATAGCAGAAGTACAGACAGAAATGTTACCTCAGATAGCAGTAGTACAGTCAGAAATGTTACCTCAGATAGAAGTAATACAGGCAGAAATGTTACCTCAGACAGCAGTAGTACAGTCAGAAATGTTACCTCAGATAGCAGTAGTACAGACAGAAATGTTAGCTCAGACAGCGGTAGTACAGACAGAAATGTTACCTCTGATAGCAGTAGTACACACAGAAATGTTACCTCAGATAGCAGTAGTACAGACAGAAATATTACCTCAGATAGCAGTAGTACAGACAGAAATGTTACCTCAGATAGCAGCAGTACAGACAGAAATGTCACGTCGGATAGCAGTAGTACAGACAGAAATGTTACCTCAGACAGCAGTAGTACAGACGGAAATGTTACCTCAGATAGCAGTAGTACAGACAGAAATGTTACCTCAGATAGCAGTAGTACACACCGAAATGTTACCACAGATGGCAGTAGTACAGACAGAAATGTTACCTCAGATAGCAGTATTACAGACATAAATGCTACCTTAGATAGCAGTACTACAGACAGAAATGTTACCTCAGATAGCAGTAGTACAGACAGAAATGTTACCTCTGATAGCAGAAATACAGACAGAAATATTACCTAAGATAGCAGTAGTACAGACAGAAATGTTACCTCAGATAGCAGTAGTGCACACAGAAATGTTAACTCTGATAGCAGTAGTACAGACAGAAATGTTACCTCAAATAGCAGTAGTACAGACAGAAATGTTACCTCAGATAACAGTAGTACAGACAGAAATGTTACCTTTGATAGCAGTAGTACAGACAGAAATGTTACCTCAGATAGCAGTAGTGAAATGTTACCTCTGATAGCAGTAATACAGAGGTGTGCCATCTGCAGTGTATAACATACCTGTCAAAAGGGAGACAGACTTCAGGCTTAATGACCCCAAGCGACCAAGAAAGGCTAGCAGATCTAGCCCTTAACTCAGTACCTTATAAACACTTGACGGGTAAGTGTGGCTTGCCTATCATGCCATTAATAGATCCAATTATCATTGATTTCTTATTTATCTGCAAATCTAATATGTTAACGAACACCAGAAAATGGGGCCGAAATCTTAATCAGCAGATAACCAGAATGCAGCGGAGGGGCAGATTCATCATGGAGCACCTCCCCCACTGCTGTAATAAGCTGCTTCTGCAAGTTTTGCAGTGGGATATATTATCATCCTTTTTAACCAAGATGACTCGATGGGTACTTCCAAATTTACTCTTGGTATAAATTGCCAAGACCTCTATGAGAAATGGGACACAGCTTGAGGGTGGACATTGGCAAGGCGTTGATAGCTGCAAGCCTAAATAGCCCTGAAAACCATATGCATCCTATGAAAGAGATGCTAGCATAGGCAGTGCCAGATTGTGAAAATGAACAGCTACAGATTTGTTCCAGTTCAAAGAAGCCATTTATCCCATACATGTGAATTATTATTCCTAATTTCCTGACATAATCAAGCTGTCAGACACAAAAATTGCAAGAATTGTTTGGGCATTATAGTCTATATTTTCAACACAAGAGTTGTCTGATGTTCCCATATCTAACAATACTCCACAGAATTCAAATACAGAATTCAAACATTTAAGAAGTTTATACTATTGCAATCCAAAGGACAAGTGGAAGGAGCTATAGAAACAGTAACAGATCTCATTAGAAAGAGCAGCAGCACAAGTTATGAGGATCATCATCTCACAGTTCAGTTCTGGAATGCATGAAGACCACTGCACTGACTCAGTCTCTCATCAGCTAGAACGTTGGAATACTCCACTGCAGGGATTCAGTCTCTTGCCAGCTAGAACGTTGGAAGGCTCCACTGCACTGACTGAGTCTCTCACCAGCTAGAACGTTGGAATACTCCACTGCACTGACTCAGTCTCTCACCAGCTAGAATGCTGGAAGACTCCACTGCAGAGAGTCAGTCTCTCACCAGCTAGAACATTGGAAGACTCCACTGCAGGGATTCAGTCTCTCGCCAGCTAGAACGCTGGAAGACTCCACTGCACTGATTCAGTCTCTCACCAGCTAGAACATTGGAAGACTCCACTGCACTGACTCAGTCTTTCACCAGCTAGAACGTTGGAAGGCTCCACTGCAGAGAGTCAGTCTCTCACCAGCTAGAACATTGGAAGACTCCACTGCAGGGATTCAGTCTCTTACCAGCTAGAATGTTGGAATACTCCACTGCACTGACGCAGTCTCTCACCAGCTAGAACATTGGAGGACTCCACTGCACTGACTCAGTCTCTCACCATCTACAACATTGGAAGGCTCCACTGCAGAGAGTCAGTCTCTCACCAGCTAGAACGTTGGAAGACTCCACTGCAGGGATTCAGTCTCTTACCAGCTAGAACATTGGAATACTCCACTGCACTGACTTAGTCTCTCACCAGCTAGAACATTGGAAGACTCCACTGCACTGACTCAGTCTTTCACCAGCTAGAACGTTGGAAGGCTCCACTGCAGAGAGTCAGTCTCTCACCAGCTAGAACGTTGGAAGACTCCACTGCAGGGATTCAGTCTCTTACCAGCTAGAACGTTGGAATACTCCACTGCACTGACTCAGTCTCTCACCAGCTAGAACTTTGGATGGCTCCACTGCAGAGAGTCAGTCTCTCACCAGCTAGAATGTTGGAAGGCTCCACTGCAGAGAGTCAGTCTCTCACCAGCTAGAATGTTGGAATACTCCACTGCAGGGATTCAGTCTCTTACCAGCTAGAACGTTGGAATACTCCACTGCACTGACTCAGTCTCTCACCAGCTAGAACGTTGGAAGACTCCACTGCACTGACTCAGGCTCTCACCAGCTACAACGTTGGAAGGCTCCGCTGCAGAGAGTCAGTCTCTCACCAGCTAGAACGTTGAAAGACTCCACTGCAGGGATTCAGTCTCTTACCAGCTAGAACGTTGGAATACTCCACTGCACTGACTCAGTCTCTTACCAGCTAGAACGTTGGAAGACTCCACTGCACTGACTCAGTCTTTCACCAGCTAGAACGTTGGAAGGTTCCACTGCAGACAGTCAGTCTCTCACCAGCTAGAACGTTGGAATACTCCACTGCACTGACTCAGTCTCTCACCAGCTAGAACGTTGGAAGACTCCACTGCACTGACTCAGTCTCTCACCAGCTAGAACGTTGGAAGGCTCCACTGCAGAGAGTCAGCCTCTCACCAGCTAGAACATTGGAAGACTCCACTGCAGGGATTCAGTCTCTTACCAGCTAGAATGTTGGAATACTCCACTGCAGGGATTCAGTCTCTTACCAGCTAGAACGTTGGAATACTCCACTGCACTGACTCAGTCTCTCACCAGCTAGAACGTTGGAAGACTCCACTGCACTGACTCAGTCTCTCACCAGCTACAACGTTGGAAGGCTCCACTGCAGAGAGTCAGTCTGTCACCAGCTAGAACGTTGGGAGACTCCACTGCAGGGATTCAGTCTCTTACCAGCTAGAACGTTGGAATAGTCCACTGCACTGGTTCAGTCTTTCACCAGCTAGAACGTTGGAAGACTCCACTGCAGGGACTTGGTCTCTCACTAGCTAGAATGCTGGAAGACTCCACTGGAGGGACTCAGTTTCCTATCAACTAGAATGTTAATGGGCAAAAATTTGAAAAGTACATTGCCAACTTTAACTACACTGCTGAGTTCTGAAAACTAACTGCAATCAGTTCGGAATATTCAGAAATACAGAAACTGCAGAAGGCCACCATATTCACAAATTGGAGACAAATTAAGAATTCGGAATATAAGAAAAAGTCCATAGCCTGAAGAAGACGTTACTGGGAAAGCTGCAGTACCAAGATTCTATATACTTCATGAGAAAGATGGCGGGCTGCAAAGAAGAAATTACGCATTTATACAAGACTAAAATGTCAAAAATCAAAGACAAGTAAGCAGAAAAGTAACAAAGAGCCCTACTGTAAGAAAAATAGAGACTATGAGACACTGTTAAAGTCAAGGGTGCCGGGGGGGGACTACTGAAGTTGTGTCCCAGTGAAATTCTGTACAGGATGAACTGACCCAAAGGAAAGGCTGGATTCTTAGTATAGCTTTTTTTTTTTAGTATGCCTAGTCTTGTGTAAGATTCTACAGCAATAATAGATCAATGAAGAAGGCAGACACATATCTATGCATACTAACTTCTGGATTGTAGTACA
>NC_056733.1:943120094-943167594 GCF_019279795.1 Protopterus annectens
CAGAGGACAGATGATGAGGTCGTATCCCATACAGCGGTAACAATTACACAGAAAACACCCTATTCCAGAGGACTGATGATGAAGTCGGTATCCCATACATTGGTAACAATTACACAGAAAACACCCCATTCCAGAGGACAGATGATGAGGTCGTATCCCATACAGCGGTAACAATTACACAGAAAACACCCTATTCCAGAGGACTGATGACGAGGTCGGTATCCCATACATTGGTAACAATTACACAGAAAACACCCCATTCCAGAGGACAGATGATGAGGTCGTATCCCATACATCGGTAACAATTACACAGAACACACCCTATTCCAGAGGACTGATGATGAGGTCGGTATCCAGTACATCGGTAACAATTACACAGAAAACACCCCATTCCAAAGGACTGATGAGGAGATTGGTATCCCATACATCGGTAACAATTACACAGAAAACACCCCATTCCAGAGGACAGGTGATGATAAGGTCGGTATCCCATACATCGGTAACAATTACACAGAAAACACCCCATTCCAGAGGACTGATGATGAGGCCGGTATACCATACATCGGTAACAATTACACAGAAAACACCCCATTACAGAGGACTGATGATGAGGTCAGTATCCCATACATCAGTAACAATTACACAGGAAACACCCCATTCCAGAGGACAGATGATGAGGTCGGTATCCCATACATCTGTAACAATTACACAGAAAACACCTCATTCCAGAGGACTGATGATGAGGTCGGTATCCCACACATCGGTAACAATTACACAGAAAACACCCCATTCTAGAGGACTGATGATGAGGTCGGTATCCCGTACATCGGTAACAATTACACAGAAAACACCCCATTCCAGAGGACTGATGATGAGGTTGGTAACCCATACACCTGTAACAATTACACAGAAAACACCCCATTCCAGAGGACAGATGATGAAGTCGTATCCCATACATCGGTAACAATTACACAGAAAACACCCCATTCCAGAGGACCGATGATAAGGTCGGTATCCCATACATTGGTAACAATTACACAGAAAACACCCCATTCCAGAGGACACATGATGAGGTCGGTATCCCACACATCGGTAACAATTACACAGAAAACACCTCATTCCAGAGGACTAATGATGAGGTCGGTATCCCATACAGCAGTAACAATTACACAGAAAACACCCCATTCCAGAGGACTGATGATGAGGTCGGTATCCTACACATCGATAACAATTACACAGAAAACACCCCATTCCAGAGGACTGATGATGAGGTCAGTATCCCGACCATCGGTAACAATTGCAGAGGACTGATGATGAGGTCAGTATCCCGTACACTGGTAACAATTACACAGAAAACATCCCATTCCAGAGGACTGATGATAAGGTCAGTATCCCATACATCGGTAACAATTACACAGAAAACATCCCATTCCAGAGGACTGATGATGAGATCAGTATCCCATACATCGGTAACAATTACACAGAAAACACCCCATTTCAGAGGACTGATGATGAGGCCGGTATCTCACACATCGGTAACAATTACACAGAAAACACCCCACATGATGAGGTCAGTATCCCACACATCGGTAACAATTACACAGAAAACAACCCATTCCAAAGGACAGATAAGGAGGTTGGTATCCCATACATTGGTAATAATTACACAGAAAACAGCCCACTCCAGAGGACAGATGATGAGGTCATATCCCATACATCGGTAACAATTACACAGAAAATACCCCATTACAGAGGACAGATGATGAGGTCGTATCCCATACATCAGTAACAATTACACAGAAAACACCCCATTACAGAGGACTGATGATGAGGTCAGTATCCCATACACCTATCAGTAACAATTACACAAAAAACACCCCATTCCAGAGGACTGATGATGAGGTCAATATCCCATATATCAGTAACAATTACACAAAAAACACCCCATTCCAGAGGAATTATGATGAGGTCGGTATCCCATACATTGGTAACAATTACACAGAAAACACCCCATTCCAGAGGACTGATGATGAGGACGGTATCCCATACGTTTGTAACAATTACGCAGAAAACACCCCATTCCAGAGGACTGATGATGAGGTCAGTATCTCATACATCGGTAACAATTAGACAGAAAACACCCTATTACAGAGGACTGATGAAGAGGTCGGTATCCCATACATCGGTAACAATTACACAGAAAACACCCCATTCCAGAGGACAGATGATGAGGTCAGTATCTCGCACATCAGTAACAATTACACAGAAAATACCCTATTCCAGAGGACTGATGATGAGTTCGGTATCCCATACATCGGTAACAATTACACAGAAAACACCTCATTCCAGAGGACACATGATGAGGTCGGTATCCCGTACATCAGTAACAATTACACAGAAAACACCCCATTCCAGAGGACTGATGAAGAGGTCAGTATCCCATACATCGGTAACAATTACACAGAAAACACCCCATTCCAGAGGACTGATGATGAGGTCAGTATCCCGTACATCGGTAACAATTACACAGAAAACACCTCATTCCAGAGGACTGATGGTGAGGTTGGTAACCCATACATCTGTAACAATTACACAGAAAACACCCCATTCCAGAGGACTGATGATGAGGTCGGTATCCCATACATCGGTAACAATTATAGAGAAAACACCCCATTCCAGAGGACAGATGATGATAAGGTCAGTATCCCATACATCGGTAACAATTATAGAGAAAACACCCCATTCCAGAGGACTGATGATGAGGTCGGTATACCATATATCGATAACAATTACACAAAAAACACCCCATTCCAGAGGACAGATGATGAGGTCGGTATCCCATACATCGGTAACAATTACACAGAAAATACCTCATTCCAGAGGACTAATGATGAGGTCAGTATCCCGTACATCGGTAACAATTACACAGAAAACACCCCATTCCAGAGGACTAATGATGTGGTTGATATCCCATACATCAGTAACAATTACACAGAAAACACCCCATTCCAGAGGACTGATGATGAGGTCAGTATCCCATACATCGGTAACAATTACAAGAAAACACCCCATTCTAGAGGACTGATGATGTGGTTGGTATCCCATACATCGGTAACAATTACACAGAAAACACCCCATTCCAGAGGACTTATGATGCGGTTGATATCCCATACATCGGTAACAATTACACAGAAAACATCCCATTCCAGAGGACTGATGATGAGGTTGGTATCCCATGCATCAGTAACAATTACACAGCAAAGAGCCCATTCCCGAGGACAGATGATGAGGTCGTATCCCATACATCGGTAACAATTACACAGAAAACACCCCATTCTAGAGGACAGATGATGAGGTTGGTATCCCATACATCGGTAACAATTACACAAAAAACACCTCATTCCAGAGGACAGATGATTAGGTCGATATCCCATATATCGGTAACAATTACACAGAAAAGAGCCCATTCCAGAAGACTGCCTGTTGTTATATAAACGTGACATGACAGGCCAGCATGTGACAGACTGGAAGTCTGATATGGAGACAGATTATCTGCCATCTGGAACCTGCATCCCTCATACCCTGACTAATGGTCAAACAGAAGATGACTTCAGCTATGGGGGCAGCAGTTTCCTGGCTCTACTAATAGGCGAAGGAAAGGTAATGAATTTGTTCCAGCTACAAGTGTAGGGAAGGCAATGTAACACACAGACACATACGCGCGTGCGCACACACTCACACACACACACACACACACACACACACACACACACACACACACACACACACACACACACACACACACACACATCACTTACCATATAGATCTAGTCCCAGGACTTCCCACGGGGAATGCACTTTGACAGGCTGAGTTTTTCTGGAAATATTTTTATTGTTTTCTGCATTCTGGCACGTTTCACACAATTTGATCTACAATGCAAACAACAAATGAAAAGATGGAAAACAATTAGAGCAGTTCCCATAAACTTAAAGATCCAGTTTTAGAAAAAAGTTGCAAGAGATTAACTCTTAAAAAAAACATTCACTGTAGATGACTTGTGCCTTAACTTCTGGAAAGTATTTTGTATTTTCACGCTTGTCTCTACTGGCTTTCAGTGCTCGTACTGTGTATGCTGACAATATGACCTTTAGATGCTTAACTATTTTGAGAAAAGCTTCAGCTAACAGTCTAAAAATGTCTCAGGACATCCTTGTCTCCGCTAACAGTCTAAAAATATCTCAGGACATCTTTGTCTCCGCTAACAGTCTAAAAATGTCTCAGGGTATGCTTGTCTCAGCTAACAGTCTAAAAATGCCTCAGGACATCCTTGTCTCCGCTAACAGTCTAAAAATGTCTCAGGACATCCTTGTCTCCGCTGACAGTCTAAAAATGTCTCAGGGCGTGCTTGTCTCAGCTAACAGTCTAAAAATGCCTCAGGACATCCTTGTCTCCGCTAACAGTCTAAAAATGCCTCAAGACATCCTTGTCTCCGCTAACAGTCTAAAAATGTCTCAGGACATCCTTGTCTCAGCTAACAGTCTAAAAATGTCTCAGGGCATGCTTGTCTCAGCTAACAGTCTAACCCAGAACTACATGCATGGTTTCCTTTTGCTCCAATATACACGACCAGAGAGAAGTCCGAGCCCCCTCAATGCAGCATACATTTTTAATACCCTTTTCCCCAATCCTGCTCATATGTACATAAAGTACAAAGACATTAACCACAGGATCCTGTGAATGTTTTCTGGTGCATCCCCCAACCTTTGGGGTTGATGCTGTACACCCCTCACACCCGCCCCTCATGTCTTTACTGGGAGACTGAGGTTGGGAACACCAACAGGAGACCCCTCCCCAAATAGCGAGATAACAAAATGCTGCTCATTTCCAATTCTCTCCAGTCTGCCAACTCTTGGTTGAATCCAAGTCTCCCTGGCTCCAGTCATGGAACCAGCATCTACAGTCATGGCTTCCGACTACAGACAATGCAGTAAAGACTGAAGATGTTACTTATATTCATTAGGCAAGATGCTCAAGTTGTAAAATAAAATAAAAAATCACTGAAAAGCTTTAGGATGCCTTAGCTTTAATTGCACATCGAGCCTGGAGCCACAGGTAAGAGTTTAACTCGTAGCACAGCACAACAGGGCATCTGTAGGTACCAGCTAAGGTACTTTTTTCATTTTGTTTACAGGAATTTCTGGTATGAAGGTATAAAAGGTCTTCATAAAAAGACCTAGGGAAGCTTGGTTACCTGTACTGAAAGGTGTTAAGAATAAAGGTTATGTTGCGAATGTGAATAGTGTTAAGTATAAATTTTATGTTACGATTGTGAATAGTCTTAACAATAAAGGTTATGTTATAACTGTGAATGGTGTTATGAATAAAGGTTATGACTGTGAACAGTGTTAAGAATAAAGGTTATAACTGTGAACTATGGTGAGAATAAAGGTTATGTTATGCAAGTGAATGGTGTTAAGAACAATGGTTATGTTACGACTGTGAATGGTGTTGAGAATAATGGTTATGTTACGACTGTGAATGGTGTTGAGAATAATAGTTATGTTACGACTGTGAATGGTGTTGAGAATAATAGTTATGTTACGACTGTGAATGGTGTTAAGAATAATAGTTATGTTACGACTGTGAATGGTGTTAAGAATAATAGTTATGTTACGACTGTGAATGGTGTTGAGAATAATGGTTATGTTATGACTGTGAATGGTGTTAAGAATAATAGTTATGTTACGACTATGAATGGTGTTGAGAATAATGGTTATGTTACGACTGTGAATGGTGTTAAGAATAATAGTTATGTTACGACTGTGAATGGTGTTAAGAATAATGGTTATGTTACGACTGTGAATGGTGTTGAGAATAATGGTTATGTTACGAGGGTGAATGGTGTTAAGAATAATAGTTATGTTACGACTGTGAATGGTGTTAAGAATAATAGTTATGTTACGACTGTGAATGGTGTTAAGAATAATAGTTATGTTACGACTGTGAATGGTGTTAAGAATAATGGTTATGTTACGACTGTGAATGGTGTTAAGAATAATAGTTATGTTACGACTGTGAATGGTGTTAAGAATAATAGTTATGTTACGACTGTGAATGGTGTTAAGAATAATGGTTATGTTACAACTGTGAATGGTGTTAAGAATAATGGTTATGTTACGACTGTGAATGGTGTTAAGAATAATGGTTATGTTACGAGGGTGAATGGTGTTAAGAATAATAGTTATGTTACGACTGTGAATGGTGTTAAGAATAATAGTTATGTTACGACTGTGAATGGTGTTAAGAATAATAGTTATGTTATGACTGTGAATGGTGTTAAGAATAATAGTTATGTTACGACTGTGAATGGTGTTAAGAATAATAGTTATGTTACGACTGTGAATGGTGTTGAGAATAATAGTTATGTTACGAAGGTGAATGGTGTTGAGAATAATGGTTATGTTACGACTGTGAATGGTGTTGCGAATAACAGTAAATAAATCATAACCCAAAAGCAAATTCTACCGAGCTGGCTGACAGTGTGTCCTTGACAATGCCTACCCACAACCTAGGGTAGAAGCATCGATCGTGACTGCCACATGTGGAGTGACAATTTGGAAAAGTCTGCATCATACCAGGACTCACAACTGCCCAAACCTTAGGAATATTACAATAAAACATATAAAATGTCCATACATTATAATAATAGAACACACCACTGCCTAACCCTCTAGGCCTCTGCTGACATTTTTTTTTATTTTCATTTATTTATTTTTTTAACTAAACACAATTAACGAAATCAAAATACATAAATAAAAATAAAGGACAGGTAAATGCATCCACCTTTGCAGATGACACCTTCAGACTTGGGATATCTGTGACTTGCTGTGACATGGGGAGACATTTTGCACTTGTTGTGTCCACTGCAACTAATGTAATACCTGGCAAAAGGTACCATAGAAATTGGCTCTACCATTGGTTCCAAGGTTATGGATACCTTGTTACTTTTACAGTGACTGCTCAGAATAACAGCCCCATAGAAATAGTATCACATACCAAACTGTTCGGTGTCATAACTGATGAAAATCTAAAATTTGACATCCATATCCAAACTAACATCAAAAGAACTCACCAAAAACTAGGTCTCCTGTATAGACACAATCACTACCTTACCCCCTCCACCAGACACACCCTAACCTCTACTTACCTTCTTCCCTCTCATGTATGGTGCCCTCCCTATTCACTAATCTTCAGCTAGGCTTACAGGCCAAGTTGGAAGCCTGTTACAATAAAATCTCCAAATTTGCCACCATCTCCAGCAACTCATCACATCACTGTCTCTCTCTCCACTCTCTGAAATGGCTTGAACTTCCTAACTAACTCAAACTCCTTAGACTTACTACTGCTCACAAGCTCATATTCAAACCCTCTAGTTGTCCTTCTCTGTCCACCTCTTTAACCCCTTACATTCCCAACTGCTCTCTTAGATCAGAAAACTGCAATCTTCTAAACATATATAAGCCTCGTCGACCCCCAGACCACCTCCTATTATCCTGCTCCCTAGCAAAACTCTGGAATTCACTTCCTACCAACCTTTGAAATACTCATAGCCACTCAAACTTCAAAACTCTTCCCCAATCTCACCTTATTTCAAAGTGGGAGTGTTCCGGTACCCCTACCACATAAACTTTTAACACCAGCTCCCATGTACTACATACCTCAACCATCTATCACAGGGCTCCCTTAACCTTTGCCTCTACTTCCTCCCTTACCTTATACCTCACAATCTTCCCCCCAACCAGCTCTCTTTCTCCACCATATACCACCATTTACCTCTCCCACCACTCCTTCTCTCTGACCTCTCTTCATATTGCTAATTTAAAAAAAAAAATGTTGATTTTATCTGTACATAAACGTTTTTTACTCACATGCTTTTTTCAATTGAAATGCCTATACTTTTAATATGTTTAAACTATACAAATCTCGCTTTTGTAAATCATTACCTGGGATTAGAAATGTCATGCCTTTTTAACAAACTGTATATTATCTCTGTATTACTATCCTTCTTAGACACAGTAAATCGAGCACGCAATTTTGGATTTCTAGTATCCATAGTACTTCTAGACCTTTCCAAAGCCTTTGATACCATCTCCCACAAGCACCTTCTCTTCCATCTCTCCCCTGATACCCTTTCCTGGTTCTCCAGCTACCTATCTGACAGATCTCAAGCTGTCAGATGGAAGAACTGTACCTCCTCTTTCTTGCCAACACCCACCGGTGTTCCCCAGGGGTCCATCCTCGGACCCATGCTTTTCAACATTTTCATTAACAACCTTCACTCAATCATCCCTGATACAACAGTTATCCAATATGCGACGACTCCACCTTAGTCTGTGCCAGCTCCAACCTTCCTGAACTATTGACTAAAACTCAAACAGCTTTTTCCACTACCGAAAACTGGATGCACCAAAACCATCTCTCACTCAACTCTAACAAATCTAAAATTCTTCTGTTTCCTCCCTCCAGAAAATTCTCCTTCGACAAGAATGCTTTCAAAGTCCTTAACCAAAGCAACTCTGCCATAGAAGTGGTCCCTTCCGCAAAACTCCTCGGCATTACCATAGACGAACACCTTAAATTTGATATCCACATCCAACAAAACATCAAGAAAACTCATCAAAAGCTAGGCATGCTCTATAGAAATAACCGCTTTCTCTCCAACTCCGCAAGGCAAACTATTGCTAATACCTACCTCCTACCCTCTCTATTATATGGAGCCCCTCTACTAACTAACATATCTTCTTCCAACACCTCTAAACTCGAAACTTGCTATAATAAAATCTCCAAATTCGCAACTAAATCCAAAAGCTCTACTCACCACTGCTTAACCCTACAATTTCTGAACTGGCTGGAACTCCCAAACCTCCTAGACTATTTCCAACTAACCACTGCCCACAAATTAATATTCTATCCAGATAAATGCCCAGCCTTAACAAACATCCTTCCCCCTTACATCCCAACCAGATCTTTGAGATCTGAACACCAAAATTTAATCTCTGTCCACAAACCCAAACGCCCTGCAGGCCAACACCTTCTCTCTTTCACTGTTGGCAAAAAATGGAACTCTCTCCCTCCTTCTCTCAGGAGTACTCCTAACTCTGAATCCTTCAGAACCCTACTTTTCCCTTACCTGTCCACTAAACGTAAATGATCCTGCTTTCGCCCTACATAACTATCTTAAGAACTTCCCCTTTGAGCTCTTCATTCTCCTGCTTTTCTCTGCACTATTACCTCTTTCTATTATCCTAATTAAACCCAAGCTAACATACTCAGACTAAGCATCCTCTCTCTCTTCACTATTACCTCTTTCAATTATCCTAATTAAACCCAAGCTAACATACTCAGACTAAGCATCCTCTCTCTCTGCACTATTACCTCTTTCTATTATCCTAATTAAACCCAAGCTAACATACTCAGACTAAGCATCCTCTTTCTCTGCACTATTACCTCTTTCTATTATCCTGATTAAACCCAAGCTACATACTCAGACTAAGCATCCTCTCTCTCTGCACTATTACCTCTTTCTATTATCCTGATTAAACCCAAGCTACATACTCAGACTAAGCATCCTCTTTCTCTGCACTATTACCTCTTTCTATTATCCTGATTAAACCCAAGCTAACATACTCAGACTAAGCATCCTCTCTCTCTGCACTATTACCTCTTTCTATTATCCTAATTAAACCCAAGCTAACATACTCAGACTAAGCATCCTCTCTCTCTGCACTGTTACCTCTTTCTATTATCCTGATTAAACCCAAGCTAACATACTCAGACTAAGCATCCTCTCTCTCTGCACTATTACCTCTTTCTATTATCCTAATTAAACCCAAGCTAACATACTCAGACTAAGCATCCTCTCTCTCTTCACTATTACCTCTTTCTATTATCCTAATTAAACCCAAGCTAACATACTCAGACTAAGCATCCTCTCTCTCTTCACTATTACCTCTTTCTATTATCCTGATTAAACCCAAGCTAACATACTCAGACTAAGCATCCTCTCTCTCTTCACTATTACCTCTTTCTATTATCCTGATTAAACCCAAGCTAACATACTCAGACTATGCATCCTCTCTCTCTTGACTCCAAGTATTGTATATATTGTAAATATCAAGTAAGTCATATATACTTATTGTCCAGTCAATCTAAACCTACTGTCCTGAATGTAAATACCTACAAACTGTGCTACCTATGTCAAAATTGTATTTCAATGCCAATTTATCCCCTATACCTGATTGCATATATGTATTTTTCACTGTATTATGTAACCTTTGTATCCATTTATGTATGTACTTACCATTGCATTATGTGACCTTGTAACCATATTGCTTATTGGAGCTTTTCTCCCCGGGCCTCCACTGAAAATGGGCACACCACTGGCCCAGTGGACTTCCCCGGTAACCAAACTGAAATAAATAAATAAATAAATTTGTCACTGTTCTACTACTTTATTACTTTGCATATCTATTGTATAGTTGGCTATATACTGTGGAGGTTTTCTCCCCAGGCCTCCACTGAAAACGGGCTCTTCCAGGCCCAGTGGACTATCCCTGTCATCAAACTGTAAGAAATAAATAAATGAGGCAAAAGACAGTCCATGGAAAAGTGCTAATAAATGAGCTGTGAAATCAAGTGCTGCAGAGGTTGGAGTCTTTGTGAAGGCAGACAAGCTCTGTATGTTGTATATAACCACAAACCAAGAATAAAGAAATAAAATACGACCAGCCACAGATACTGCAATAAATTTATTATTACAAACAAGAATTTCTTTCTCTGACATCTCGGCTGAAAAAGCCTTCAAGGAGTAAAAAAGACATGTAAAAACCTTATTTAAATGCTATAAAACATAGCACAATTAAATAATTAAACAATTAAATCAACAACCTCCAATTTAACTCTTCATTTAACCCACATGGGCAAAGCGTGTTGAAACTTAAGAATATATAGTGCTTCCTTAAACTGAAGCAGTTTTTTAAGATTATTGTTGTCATATACTGACACATTTATTTTCTCTAAAATAGTACCCTGCAACTCTTCATTATTACGACCATGAAATTCATAAAAATGTGTTGCAATAGAACTCTCTGGTTTGTGATTATAAATGTCTCTTGCATGCTCCAACCATCTTACTTTGAAGGCCCTCTTTGTTTCTCCTATATAAAATAGGTTACAAGGGCACTTCAGAGCATACACCACACCCACAGTATCACAAGAAAAGTTATTCCAAGTTTGGAATGGAATATTATTTACACAGAAAAACTTTTAACTATAAATTTACATGCTTTACACTTATTGCAACAAGTAGTTCCTACCACATAAAAATTACGTAATATATTAATAGGTGGCAAACAGAATCTGCCTTTAATTAAAAAGTTATGAATATTTCTCCCTCGTCTATAGGAAATACCTAAATTAGCATTTAACCAGGGAACAACATTTTTCAACGAACATAAATATTTCCAATGATATTTTACCTGTTCTAGGACTACATCACTAAAACATTCATAAGTAGTAACAAAATAAATCATCTCCTTACCATCTCTTTTCCAAAAAGTAAAGGGGCTGCAGCATATCTGTCACTGCAATGATGCCCTGTAGTTAAAACATTACATAATTTATTCCAACTCTTTTCCAATAGGGTATAATTATAGCCCCTACTATCCGCACATCATCCAACCTTCTCTCCCTCTCATTCTCTTCATTCATCAACCCCTCAAAGTACTCTTTCCATCAGCTCAGCACACTCTCCTTGCTTGTGAGTACGTTTCCCTCATTATCCTTGAGCACCCTTACCTGCTGCACATCTTTCCTAGCTCGGTCCTTCTGTCTAGCCAATCGGTACAGGTCCTTTTCTCCCTCCTTAGTGTCCAGCCTTTCATACAACTCTTCATACACCTTATCCTTAGCCTTCGCCACCTCTCTCTTTGCCATGCACCTCATCTCCTTATACTCTTGTCTACTTTCATCTCTCTGACAATCCCACTTTTTCTTCACCAACCTCTTTCTCTGTATACTCTCCTGTACTTCCTCAGTCCACCACCAGGTCTCCTTGTCCTCCTTCCTCTTTCCAGATGTCACACCAAGCACCTTTCTAGCCATCTCCCTTACTAGCTCTGCTGTAGTTACCCAGCTATTCAGTAACTATTCACTGCCACCCAGTGCCTGTCTTAACACTTCCCTGAACTCCACCTCACAATTACCCTTTTTTAATTTCCACCATTTGATCCTTGGTGCTGCCCTCACACTCCTCCTCCTCTTCTTAATCACCAATGTCATCCTACAAACCACCATCCTATGCTGCCTAACTACACTTTTCCCTGTCACCACTTTACAGTCTCCAATCTCCTTCAGACTGGCCCTTCTACATAAGGTATAATCCACCTGTGTACATCTTCCGCCTCTCTTGTATGTCACCCTATGTTCCTCCCTCTTGTTAAAATACGTGTTCACCACAGCCATGTCCATCCTTTTCGCAAAATCCACTACCATCTGACCTTCTGTATTCCTTTGTGTAACACTCACTGGTTTCATTATTTATTTTACGGAAACTGGTGATTTGATGGATAGTGATTTAATCACTCATAGGTAAACCATACTGAGTTCAGTTATCAAATACTCCCAAGGTCAGACTGTTCAGGAAGGAAACAGACAGAAGCCAGTCATGCAAAGAGGAGAAATATTTCCCACTGCTGTCACTGTTTCATTGCAACTGCAAACATGTACTTGGTGAACACACTGGGGGCTGTAGTGTGACCGAATTAAAGAATCCCGAAATGCAAGGGACATCCTCCGAACCCAGAAGTGATGACACCTCCTGGATTTCTTTGCTCCCCTGAAGTGGAGGAGGGCATCCTGGATGTCCAAAAAGCACTTCTAGTGTCATTTGGTCAACCATATAAGGATGGGCTGCACTGTGACAGTCCGAAAGGTTTCCCTGGGGATGGAACTGTTCAACCTGCTTAAATCTAAGATGGGCTTGAGGACCTTTGTTTCCTTTGATATCAAAAAGAACCCGGGATAATACCCTAATCATTTCTAGTCTGGTGGGACCTCACAGATGGATATTTTTACAAGCAAGTTTATAAATTCTTTTTTTGCTGCAACTTTCTAACGGCTTGTGACCAAGAGTAAGGATTGTGACTGTGAAGGGTGCGGTCTGTGGCTAATAGCTTGTGACATCAGGCAAGCGTAAGGATTGTGAATGTGCTGTGCATGGCTTGCGACATCAAGCAAGGGTAAGGATCGTGAATGTGCTGGGTGTGGTTTATGACATCAGGCAAGGATTGTGAATGTGCTGTGCATGGCTTGCGACATCACGCAAGGGTAAGGATCGTGAATGTGCTGGGTATGATTTGTGACATCAGGCAAGGGTAAGGATCGTGAATGTGCTGGGTGTGATTTGTGACATCAGGCAAGGGCAAGGATCGTGAATGTGCTGGGTGTTGCTTGTGGCTAATGACTTGTGACATCAGGCATGGGTAAGGACTGTGACTGTGCTGGGTGTGGCCTGTGACTAATGGCCTATGACATCAAGCAAGGGTAAGGATTGTGAATGTGCTGGGCATGGCTTGTGACATCAGGCAAGTGTAAGCATTGTGAATGTGCTGGACATGGCTTGTGGCTAATGGCTTGTGACATCAGGCAAGGATAAGGATTGTGAATGTGCCGTGTGTGGAATGGGAATCATGTCCTCTGATATCAATGTCATTTTCAACTTTATCTTTATTGTAGAGTTTATAATCTAAGAAAAGAAGCAAGTATACAGAAGTAAATTAAAATAAAATTACAATATTGAACATACCAAATGCTATTCAAAATGCAATTATTCTAAAGAAAACAAATGTAATTCACAAAATTAACTATCCAACGGTTAGATGAAATAAGCAGCATCATCAAGCCCTAATGACAGCCTTGAATCCTCTGAAAGACTCGACACGCCAGTGTTTTTTAAACTTGCAAACCAACAGCAAAAATAGCTGTCTCCACCTCTGACAGCAGACCTGTCACTAGTGGTGTTCGCCAGGGATTATATATTTTATAATCTATCTATCTATATATATATATATATATATATATATATATATATATATATATATGGTTTCACTTGAAACCATCGAATTACCAGTTCGTCGAGCCTAACATCATCGAGACGAAAACATCGCAAACTGACATCAACGAAAAGTTAATCCATCGAGTTGCATACCATCGAAAACGAGTGCTCATACATGAGAAACTGCAAATAGTGCCACACACAACAATGCCAGTATCACAACATGGAAATATGCTATGGCGGTAACACATAACACCCGGTCAACACACTGTGTAGTAACTAAACAGTAAACGTGCACATATAACTATTTTCACCCGTAGTTGCACCCTTGCCACCATAACAATTCCATACTTCATGTGTATTCCACCAAATATAATTAAACGTAATGTAGAACATGATAATGAAGAGAAAATCAGCACATAAAATCAACATAATGACCCCAATACCACGTCAGTTCTTCAGTATAAACTATTTACAATTGTTTTAATATCAAAGCTTGAGTACCTATTATTCCACGGCAAAATGTTGTACTCTCCGCCATGCTGGATAACTAAGATCTGTGTTTTTAAAGTGACAACAGCCTTTAAATGTTTCACTATAGCGGGAATTACAAAAGTACCGGTAAATACCACAATATAACCAGTTCTGTACTCCACACTTGATGGTATGCAACTCGATGAATTAACTTTTCGTTGATGTCAGTTTGCGATGTTTTCGTCTCGATGATGTTAGGCTCGACGAACTGGTAATTCGATGGTTTCAAGTGAAACCATATATATATATATATATATATATATATATATATATATATATATATATATATATACACACACACACACACACACACACACACATATATATATATATATATATATATATATAAATATATATATATGTAAGGGCCTCCAGGCCAACAGCCTTGTATCATCCTATGAACCTATAAAGGGACTGCATCCAGAAAAAAAAAAGGAGGTTATTACCTCTCTGTACTCCTCCCTCATTAGGCCAATAACTGAGAAGAACACCCGTTTGGTATATACCTCTCCAAACACCTGCACCACCTGGAAAGGCACAGAAAAATCTCACAAAGAGAATCCATGGCCTCTAACACCTGTCCTATGTAGACAGGCTCAAATCACTATCACTCAACTCGGTATCATACTGATTGCTCAGAGGTGATCTGTGTTTCACCTACAAGGCAATCTCAGATGCTGCCCCACAAGAGATGCTCCATATCCATAAGTTTAACTCCTTGTGCATTACACACTCGAAAGGCCTAAATCTAATATGTGACATTAACAAAACCTGCTGGATAGACAGGTTCGTCGCCCACTGTCTCGTCTCTGGAATAGACTTCCCAGACACAACAAACAGAGTACCTCACTAACCCTCTTCAACCTTGACGAGTGGATGGGAAACCACAAATTTGTCCCAGGGGTTCCCTCACTGACAGGGGTGGCAAGTGCTGACTGAGGTTTCTTTTGGGGATAAATTCTTGGCTAGGCTTGTAAGTGCCTCAGGACCATTAGCCTAGTAACCTCCTATGATCCTATGAACAGTGCAATAATGTTTTGGTTTCCAATTAATTAATTAATCTGGCTGGAGTCCATAAGTAGTCATTCCAACTGAATCTTGATGGAATAAGTGACTACACAAAAGACTCACACCAAGTCATACAACAGACCCACAATTACATAGCAAGTGTCACTGATTAGTTAATATCCTTGTCTATTTGTCCTGAGCGGTGTTCAAACATCCAAGAGGAGAAAGAGAAAGACAGCACCAAACTGCCCCCAGAGTGGGACAGTTGACAATTTGTCAATAATTCTGCTGCTGGCTACCTGAAGGTGGATGGTGGCCAATCTGCTGCCATTGGGCAATCCTCCATCTGGAGATGTAACTCTTCGGAATTTACCACAAAAGTTTTGGTTCCCTATGGATTGCCATACTTGTTGTCATTATCCATGGCAACACCACAGCTGGCACTGGCACCTCTACATCTCTACATCACTTTTGCGCAACAGTTCTTGGAATTCATAAATTCCAACGCCCTGGATCAACTAATCCATAGTCCCACCAGGGGCTCCAATATCCTAGACCTGGTCATTACCAACATGGGAAATCAATGCTCCATACCTATGGTCACCCCCTCGTTAGTCAGGTCTGACCATAAGCTAATCACCCTTAACATCCACATCCCACCCCCACCTCCCAGTAAAGAAACCACCATAAAAAACTTCTCCAAAGCCATCTTCATGCTACTCAAGTCAGAAGTGACAAACTTCATGACACCCATGCAGACGGGAACTGAAAGTTCAACTGCTGAATCCTACACTAAGGCACTGTACGAACACATCCACTCATGCATGAATCGTGCCATCCCAAATAGAACCAAAATGCTCTCATCCAAAAAAAGGAAGCCAATCTGGTGGACCCTGCCATAAACAAACTTTACAACAAAAGGAAGAAACTTTTGCAGAAAAGAGGAAAATCCCAGGATGCAAAAAACTCCCTTACTAGCCTCAGTAAGAAACTGAGATGCCTCATAAAATCCTCCAAAGCTAGTTACGAAAATAAAATTGCCAAAGATTCCAAAGACAACCACAAAGCATTCTATAACTATGTCAAGAATCTAAATGGCAATGCTCAGATCTGCTCTGAGCTAAAACAGAATGGCATTAAATATACTGATCCCAAGGATATTGCCAATATCCTGGCAGATCAATTCAGTGCCAACTTCACCCCCCTCTCACCCCCCATATGGCCCATCTCAATACTGGAAGATTGCCAAATTCCAGTAATAATGGCCACACAGGTACAAAATGCACTCTCTAAAGCCAAGAATACAGCATCCATGGGACCAGATGACATCCCAGGCTGTGTACTACATGAACTACAATATGAACTGGCACCTCACCTAAGTGTCATGTTTAATCATAGCCTCACCTCAGGTTTCGTGCCCACTGAGTGGCGCAGAGCTACAGTTATCCCAATCCACAAGGGGGGATCCACCTTGGATCCCGGAAACTACCGTCCCATCAGTCTGACAAGCCCTATCTGCAAGGCCATGGAGCATATTATCATGGAACTTATAAACAAAGACATTGGCAACCTTCAAACACTGGACCCCACCCAGTTTGGGTTTGTGAAGGGCCGATCTTGTCTCCTGAACCTGACTGACTTCTTTGAATCAGTCTCCAGAGCCATGGACAAGGGTAAGGTGGTCCACACAGCCTATCTAGACCTTGCCAAGGCCTTTTACACCATCCCCCACTCTGGAATCATAGATAAACTTACTAAGTTGGGCATTAATCCCTATGTCACCCAATGGGTTGCTAAATGGCTTACTGATAGAACACACACTGTAAAAGTAGCCGACTCCAAATCCAGCTCCAGACAAGTGACAAGTGGAGTACCTCAGGGTTCAGTCCTGGGGCCGTACTTGTTTGGCATCTACTTCTCTGAAGTACAGGTCAACACTAAGGGACTCTGGCTAACAAAGTTTGCAGATGACTGCAAACTGGGAGCCATTATTGAATCCTCAAATGATGTGGATACTCTACAAAAGGGCCTTACAGAAACAGATGCTTGGTGCCAGAGCCATGGGCTCAAGCTCAATGCCAAGAAATGTATTGTTATCCCCTTTGGGAAAAAACATGTATCCATGAATTACCATATAGGTGGCAGTACACTAAACACAGAAAGTGTGATAAGAGACTTAGGGACACAGGTGGACAATGGTCTCACCTTCGATAACCACATCGCCACAACAGTCAGGAAATCCTTCTATGTGGCACACCTCATCACGAAGGGCTTTTCATCCAGAAAAAAGGAGGTCATTGTCCCACTGTACTCATCCCTCATTAGACCCATTATAGAATACAACGCCCCATTTGGTAAGTACCTCTCAAGACATCTGCAACAACTGGAAAGGCCTCAGAAATACCTCACTAAAAGAATCACAGGACTAAAGTAGATGCCCTACGCTGACCGCCTTAAAAAACTCCAGCTATACTCTGTTGCATATCGTCTACTCAGAGGCGATCTCTGCTTAACATACAAGGCCATGTCAAACCCAGAGCTGTTGGACATGCTACACTTAAAGAAATCCCAATCCCTCAGAGCTACACGCTCCAGGGATCTAAACCTTGTCATCACAATAAAAAAACATGCTGGAGGGATAGGTTCCTGACCCAGAGACTCCCCAGACTCTGGAATAGATTGCCCATACATGTCAAGCAGAGTGCCTCTTTGGACCTCTTCAAGAGGAACCTTGACGATTGGATGGGAGAAAGGAAATTCACCCCAGGGATCACGTCAGTCGCCCTGCTAGACAGGGGTCCAGGAAAGTAAATAATGTGGGAAGAAATAGCCAGGGAATTGTTATGGCTAGGCTTGTATAGGCCCTAGGGCTGATAGCCTAGTACCAACCTATGAACCTACGAACACCAACAGCTGCAATGGTTCTAGCCTCTTTCTTCAAGTTTTCCAGGTGACTTTCAAGCTCAGGGCCAAATGAAGTGGAGCCCTGAAAGCAAGAATTCATAAAAGTAACTTTGGTGTCCTTGATAAAGTCTGTGAGATGAAGTCAGATGTGCTGGTGCATGAAATCACCAGATCCCGCAGCTTTGGGCTGAAACTCCAGCAAAATGAGGTGCAAAATGCATGATGCAGATGCAGGCTGACACTGAGTGCATTTGTTTTAGTGGTCCATGGAAGAATATTAGTACTCTGTTTTGCTAGCATGATTATTAGTTTGAATAAAACGCTGCAAGAATGGTGCCTCTCTCTGATCAGCTCTTACTGGAATTCTATCATGTGGGAATCATACCTGATGGCCCTCATGGAAAAAGTGCAGGATACATAAATCCACTTTCCAATGTAGTGCACAGCTCTGGATACTTATCAATGGGATGAACCACTGGGATCTGAGAGACTGACGTCTTTTTAAGGAATACTGCTGCTATAAAAGAATCAGGCTTGATCATCCCCAACCAAAAATTCCAGTCCTTAAGTACCTATAGAATCCTGTCTGGTATCCTAAGAACTAAAGCCACAGTATCAGAGTTTTCCCACACTACATTGGTGGCAACCTTTAACATGGACACCGCAGGGGGAACCACCCATGAGGACTGCTAGGAGAACTGAAAGGGCTATATTACTGAAACAGTTTTGGGAGTCATCAGGGGAGTCAGCATTCTCTTAAGACTTGGTTTCAAGCATGGGAGACCTAGGAAAGTGCTTTCTCTTGAATGTGCCTGTTCCTGGCCGATGTCACTGTGGAACGTTATAGAGGCCCTTGGTTGCCTTTGCCCTGATGCATGACTCGTGCGACAGCCACTGGCTAGCGATAAAATGGTCTGTTGGTTTCACTGACATCTGAATGGATACAGATGCCACAGATGTTCACTGCAGGGGTGTCTGTAACAGCAATGAAGTCAGTGTCAAGTACATACTGGGTGCTGAAGCATCGATGCAGACAACTGGAACGATGTCCCTGCTGTCTTCAAAAGTGACAGGCTCTGCCTTGTGTTTAGCACCAGTGCAGTACTTCTCAGTGTGCACCATGTGGCAGTACTTCCCAGTGTGCACTATGTGGCAGTACTTCCCAGTGTGCAATATATGGCAGTACTTCCCAGTGTGCACCATGTGGCAGTACTTCCCAGTGTGCACCATGAGGCAGTACTTCCCAGTGTGCACCATGAGGCAGTACTTCCCAATGTGCACCATGTGGCAGTACTTCCCACTGCGCACCATGTGGCAGTACTTTCCACTGTGCACCATGTGGCAATACTTTCCAGTGTGCACCATGTGGCAGTACCTCCCAGTGTACACCAATGCAGTACTTCCCAGTGTGCACTATGTGGCAGTACTTCCCAGTGTGCACCATGAGGCAGTACTTCCCAGTGTGCACCAATGCAGTACTTCCCAATGTGCACCACGTGGCAGTGTCAACACTAACTGCATCAAAACTAGTGATTCAGTGGACAACTGAGGTATCAGCATTGTAAGCTGCAGCCCTAATACTCGGGTTGTAACTGGAGCATACGATTCTACAGGCATCAATACCATATGGGCCAAAATTATGTTCTGAAACTTTTTTTTAATTTAGGGAAGAATTACACTCTGCAGCTAATAAAACCCATTTTGAAACAATTTGTTCCTTTGATGCTCGTGCACTGGCCCAGCTATCAAGGAGCCTCAATCCTGAGCTGGGGTGCCTTCTGTGCGGAGTTTGCATGTTCTCCCTGTGTTCGAGTGGGTTTCCTCCAGGTACTCCGGTTTCCTCCCACATTCTAGACATGCTTCTGGAGCATTTCTCCCCGGGCCTCCACTGAAAACATGATCTGTGTAACCTAGTTGGACTTTCCCGGTCAACAAATGTTTAATAATAATAATAATAATAATAATCCTCACCACTAACACCAGTGAGGGGTGTCCATATTGGGAAAGGATAATAAATACACACACAGTAAAGTACAATTTCCCTTAAGAGCCCACAGAGATCACAGTCAGTCTGAGGCTAGTGTCTCACTTTCTCTCCAGGTCCACAATAAGACTCCCCACTGGCACAGCTATAGGGTCCAGATCTCAACCTAGTGGGAAAGCTAAAACCTCTAGCACCCTCTCTGTTCAACCAGTGCTTCATGTCCTGCCAAGTAGCTGACACACACACACAAACTTTGAGATAAGAGTTTATACAACCACCCAGACACTCCTGGGGAAGGCTGGCACAGGTTCTCCAGCTGTGCCCCTTTTACCCAGACTATATTGCAGAAATCACTGCCACCACCCAGTTAATATTTATCATCTACTCAAAGGCCCTTATGAAAGGGTGTCCAATTATACTGTGCAACATTATTATCCAAATGGTAAGTGCAACCGAGCAGTCAAGACTTATTTGGAGAGACCTGGTACAGTATCACTATATACAAGCAAGGTACTCTTAGAGCTTAAATTATCTCTATACAAAGCAGCCACAGTTGAAAGGTTTAAAAATATTTAATAATAAATAAAAAACACAAGACAATACTTCTTACTACACAGTGGTAGTCAAAAGTTCAGAGATGTTTAAAATAATACAGTAGAAAAGTTCTGACATCACAGAGAAACAAACTAGACTAATCTCCCTAATTCCTAGCTATATCTAAGAGAAAACACAGTTCTAAAACCCTACTTGCATACAGACACAGGCAGAGTGGAGAGTTGGATGTTCTCAAGACAAATGTTCTGATGCTCTAATTTTTTCTGTCCATAAATTGATAACACAGTACCACTGATTCATTTCAGATTACATCATTTCTTTCTGGTTCTCAGGCTAACAGACTCTCAGAGGTTAATAGCCTTTGATCTTGCAGCTGGTCAGGAAGCCAGGGCAATAAAATAAATTATACATACAAATTCTAGCCATTAACTCTGGCCTCAAAACAATAGGCAGACTGCCTTTATCTAGACATGTTGGCTCAGAGTTTTGACATCAAAGAATTGAATTATCAGCTTTGTTACATCAGAGTAAAATAAAATAAGATAAAATGAAATAAAACAAAGAAAATAAATAGAATACAATGAAGATTAGTGTACACACATAGACATAAACAAATCAAATGAAATATATTACATATGTCATTTTCAAAATGTTTAGTGGGATTATTAAAATGTATATTTACATAATTGGTTGAAGATTTACATGTATGATATATATGGAATGGGTTGATTTTGAGCAACTATTTTATATACATTAATGTTTGTGTATATATTATATATTTTTATACTTTTATTCTTATCAGATTAGTAGAACTGCTGAGAGAATTTTAATCACGTTTTAGGAATTGTTTTATTATTTAGTATTTAGTATTCAGTATTAAGAAATGTTTATTGATTAATTGACTAATTGGATTAGTTTATTGATTTACAAGGTGATGTCATTGTGTTTGGAGAGTATAAAATGTATATGTTTTTTGTAAAACACTGACTCTGAAGAAGCCAACTTTGGTGAAAGCGCTTAGTCGGTGGAATAAAAGAATTTCTTCCAAGGCTTGCTTAGTTGCTGGTGTTTCTGTGGCAGTGATCGTGTTGTTTTGCTATTTGTTACAGCAGAGTGCTGTTGTTACATTTTTGCAGTTCCACATTTAAAAATATTTTTTCCATTTAAGAGAACAAGCCTGTGGCTTATATTAATATTTACAAATGACAGCATTATCTACAAAATTCTATCTGGCTAGGCTGGCAGCTTTCACCTATCTTTACACATCTCTCCCCCCCCCTGGGGAACTCAAGGTAGTTTTTCAGGTAACCCTTGAGAAATGTTGTTTGAGAGGGTTAGGTCTATCTGAGTATACCTTACCCCATTCCCTGTCTTGAGAGCCCATCTGCGTTGGCATTGCTAATCCCACTGCGGTGCTGCACTGACATATCATATGCTTGCAACCCTAGGCACCATCTTAGCAACTTGGCATTTTGCTGGCTGGTTCTGTGTAACCATGCTAGGGGATTGTGATCTGTCACTACAGTGAATTTCCTTCCATTTAGATAAGGCTGAAGTTTCTGCAGTGCCCACACTATGGAGAGACATTCCTTTTCTACAGCTGCATAGCATTCCTCCCTGGGTTGGAGCCTACGACTGAGATAAATCACTGGGTGCTCTTCTCCCTCTGAAGGAATCTGGCTAAGTACAGCCCCCACCCCATGGTTTGAAGCACCTACTTGCACAACAAATTCTTTGCTGTAATCTGGACTGGCTAACACAGGGGGTCCTCTCAAAGCTTCCTTAAGCTCCTGGAATGCCTGCTCACATGCTGGGGTCCATACTACCTTATCTGGGCTGTTCTTCCTTATCAGGTCTGTGAGGGGAGCAGCTATGGTAATATAACAAGGGACGAACTTTCTGTAATACCCTGCTGTCCCTAAGAATGCCCTCACCTGCTTTTTGGTAACAGGTGCAGGCCATGCCTGAATGGCTTCTACTTTGGCAGGATCTGGCCTGATCTTACCATTTCTCACTCTATGTCCCAGGTAGGACACCTCTGCCATACCCACCTGACATTTGCTGGGCTTAATGGTCAACCCTGCCCTCTGTAGTTTGCCCAGCTCCTCCCTGACATGTTGAAGGTGCTCTTGCCAGGAATGGCTGTAGATGGCAATAAATTCTACGTAAGCAAGGGCAAACCCTCCTGCTCCTGTTAGGATATGATCTACCAGCCTCTGGAAAGTGTCTGGGGCATTATTCATCCCAAAGGGCATCTTTGTGAACTCATACAAGCCAAAAGGAGTCACAACGGCTGACTTCTCTTTAGCACTGGGAGTCAAGGTTACCTGCCAGTAAACTTTGGTAAGATCAATGGTTGTAAGATACTAAGCCCCACCCAGCTGCTCTAGGGCCTCATCTGTCCTAAACATAGGGTAAGCATCTGACTCGGTGTGACTAATTTCCTATAGTCCACACAGAACCTGATGCTGCCATCCTTCTTTGGCACCACCACCACTGGGGAGGCCCAGGGACTGCTGGACTCTTGAATCACCCCTAGTTCCAACATTGCCTGTATCTCCTCCCTCAGAGTATGTTTGACTCTCTCAGGCATCCTATAAGGGGTCTGTCTAATAGGCCTTTGGGGTCCTGTATCCACCTGGTACTGCACCAGATGGGTGCACCCTGGCTTCCCAGTGAACATATTCCCAAACTCCTGTAATATTGCTCAGATTTCTCGAACTTGGGTAGGAGATAGCTGCTGGGACATTGCTACCCCTTCCACTGAGGTGTCAGTCTGAGCCTCACTGAGGAGATAAGTTACTAGATCTCCCTCAGACTCCTCCTGCAATTCACTGCAAATGCTCAGCACAAGGGCCTCCCTATCATGGTGAGGTTTCATCATGTTAACATGGTACAATTTGTGCCCCTACCTCCTGCCTAGCAGTTCCACCATGTAGTTAACATCACTTACCTTTCTTACCACCTCGTAGGGTCCCTCCCAAGCTGCTTGCAGTTTGTTGTGTCTGAAAGGAATGAGAACCATTACTTGCCCCACAGCATATTCTCTAGCTTGAGCATTCCTGTCATACCACACCTTTTTCTGTTGTTGGGCTACTGCCAGGTTCTCCTGGGCCAAACCCATGAGTTCCCTGAGCCTTGTCCTGAGGTTTAGGACATATGCCACAACAGACTCCTTGTGAAATTCACACTCACCTTCCCACTCATCTCAAATTAAATCTAGAGGTCCCCTCACCCTATGCCCATACAGCAACTCAAGGGGTGAAAAACCTGTGGATTCCTGGGGAACCTCTCTTTAAGCAAGCAACAGATGGGGCAAATATTTGTCCCACTCCCTCTTAAACTGGTCTGCAAATGCCTGTAGCATCAACTTGATTGTAGAGTTTAACCTCTTAACAAGACCATTAGTCTGGGGATGGTAGGGGGTGATCTTCATGTGCTTCACCCCACAGTACTTCCACAGACAAGCCAGCAGGTCTGACATGAAATTGGCACCTCTGTGAGTAAGTATTTCTTTTGGGAAACCTACCCTGCTGAAAATCTCACCTTTTCTGTCTCAATGGAGGACAGAGCCACTGCCTTAGGGTATCGTGTAGCATAATCCACTTCCACTAGGATATACTTTTTCCCTGTGGAACTTGGGGTACTCCGAGGCCCCACAATATCCATAGCTACCCTCTGAAATGGCTCTTCAATCACAGGCAAAGGCGTCAAAGGAGCTCTCACCTTGTCTCCTGCCTTGCCTACATTTTGGCACTGCTCACAGGTCCTGCAGTACCCTGTTACATCTCTGGAAATTCCAGGTCAATAGAAGTTCTGCATAATACATCTCTTTGTATGTTTTATGCCCATATGACCAGCAAAGGGAATATCATGGGCTATGGCTAGAAGCACCAGATGGTAGGCTCTAGGCATTACCAACTTCTGTATCCTCTCACCTTCTATCCCTGCCTCAGGGGCCCACTCTCTATACAGCAACTCTTTGTCCCAGTATACAGAATCCCCCTTCCCTTGAGAATCAGGTGCCTTACTATTTACCTGCCTCAGGCCTTGCAATGTAGGGTCTGAGAACTGAGCCTGTCTCAACTCTCTCTTTGTAACGCTTCCCAGCTCCCTTTCCACAGGAAGTCTGGCATCCTTTGACAGTGGTGCCTCACTGTCAGCTTGGGTACTACTACTCACCTCTACCTTTGCAGTCACTCTGTCCAAGGGAACATCAGTACACAAGCAGCTGTGGCTCACATTCAGTCTACCTGCTACAGAGTAGCTCCCTCCCTGAAGTAACCACCTCACCAGTCCTGGCTGCAAGTATGCAGTCTGTCTGGGTCTCCCCCAGACTACCAGAACCACATGCTTGTCTCCTAGCCTGACTGCATGTAACTGCATAAGCACATGGTACTGCCTCATCCAGATCCTTCCCTATCAGTGCATCTGTAGGATGGTAGTTCGGTACCGCTATTGGCTCAAGACAACCTACTACTGGCATTTTGTCTTATCCACTTGCTGGCTCTCTCACCTTTTGTTTCCACCTTGCCTCTATGGACATCTATATACCACATGGCCCCACTGGTTGCATTCAAAACATTCAACTCTAGGTCCTGGACTTGTACCTGCACTAGTGGCTTCCCCTGCTACTGGCAGATTCTGTTGAGGCAGTCTGTGCTGCCCCCCATGGGTTCCTTTAGATCCATGAACAGTACTGGGGGACCCTCTCCTGTGCAGGGATGCTCTGCTTGCTAGGTATAGGTCTCCCGTCTTCCCCAACTCATCTGAAGTAACACATTGTCTATCAGCTAACCAGATCCTCATGTCCCCGGGCAAAGTACTAAGGGCTTGTTCCCTCACCAAAAAGTCTGCCAGCCCTTCAAAAGTGGTGAACTGACATCCACTCACCCACCTATGAAAATAAGTGCTCAGTTCAGCAACATATTCACACCCACTTTCATCAATTTTTGTACGATTAATCTTCGTACAGAAAGAGTGACACTGACGGTGAACACATTTTTAAATTTCTTGTAATAGGGAGGGTATATGAAAGTATCAGGGGTGGCAATGTCTGTAACAAGACAGAGGTTCTGGAAGCCAAATGGATTGTAAGGCTTAAGGCAGATAGTGGACATGGCCTGAATGATTATGTACCCCTGAAGCCTATATTAAAGAAAAGGCCCCTCTTTAGATTAATTTTATGTGTGTATTTCATGCAATTATTCTTAATGGAACTGTCAGTTTTTTATATATGTATTTCTTTATATGAAGTTTTTTATATATGTATTTTTGTATGAAATTATTTTGAATATATTGCTGCTATTTTTTATAAGAGAGTGATTATAATTGTATATAGGGTATATATGTATGTATGGCTTTAAATATTTAGGTCATGTGATTATTTAATAGCATGTGACTAGTGCTTCTAGAGTATAAAATGAAGGTTAAGATGCAACATATTTACATCTGATGAAGTGGGGTACACACCTACGAAAAGGCTTATGTTTTGTATTCTGTGGTCTGTTCTATAATAAATAATCTTTATACTGGAATCTGCAGTCTACTCCTGGTCCTTCTTTGGTTTGTATGCTTCTGGACTTTTCTGGCTTTTTGGAACTGGAGACCTGCTTTTGGTGGTAGCTGTTTTTTTTATTCTTATTGCTGTGTTGATTTTAGTTACCACCTCTGCTGGGACTATGTCTGATGAAATAGAAGTTGTTGGCTTGGATCAAGAGAATGCATTTTGCTCACAAAGTAATTCCATTAATGTGGAGAAGCTGTTAAAAGTTATTGAAAGTAATGAGAATCCACTTTTTAACTACTCTTATGAGAGCACGGAAAATGAGACCAGTGGTGTTGATATTGTTTTATTGAAAAATAAACTGCACGCCATAAAGAATGAACTCTCTAAATTAAAGAGGAACCTCTATGACAAATTTCATATGGAGCTCTGCATTAAGGAAGGTATAGTTCCGAGGGGGCTTTGTGTGCTGAAAATGCCCTCACATGTAAACTGTGATCCTGTATTATTAACCGAGTGGCAGAAGGTTAATTTAAACACCAGCGTCAGCCATATGAAACTGCTAATTGTTATTAACCGAGTGGCAGAAGGTTAATGTAAACACCGGCGTCAACTCTATAAAACTGCTAATTGTTATTAACCGAGTGGCAGAAGGTTAATGTAAACACCGGCGTCAGCTCTATGAAACTGCTAATTGTTATTAACCGAGGGGCAGAAGGTTAATGTAAACACCGGCGTCAGCTCTATGAAACTGCTAATTGTTATTAATCGAGGGGCAGAAGGTTAATTTAAACACCGGCGTCAGCCAAATGAAACTGCTGATTGTTATTAACCGAGTGGCAGAAGGTTAATGTAAACACCGGCGTCAGCCATATGAAACTGCTGATTGTTATTAACCGAGTGGCAGAAGGTTAATGTAAACACCGGCTTCAGCCATATGAAACTGCTGATTATTAACCGAGTGGCAGAAGGTTAATGTAAACACCGGCGTCAGCCATATGAAACTGCTGATTGTTATTAACCGAGTGGCAGAAGGTTAATGTAAACACCGGTGTCAGCCATATGAAACTGCTGATTGTTATTAACCGAGTGGCAGAAGGTTAATTTAAACACCGGTGTCAGCTATATGAAACTGCTAATTGTTATTAACAGAGTGGCAGAAGGTTAATTTAAACACCGGCGTCAGCTATATGAAACTGCTAATTGTTATTAACCGAGTGGCAGAAGGTTAATGTAAACACCGGTGTCAGCCATATGAAATTGCTGATTGTTATTAACCGAGTGGCAGAAGGTTAATTTAAACACCGGTGTCAGCTATATGAAACTGCTAATTGTTATTAACCGAGTGGCAGAAGGTTAATTTAAACACCGGTGTCAGCTATATGAAACTGCTAATTGTTATTAACCGTGTGGCAGAAGGTTAATGTAAATACCAGCGTCAGCTATATGAAACTGCTAATTGTTATTAACCATGTGGCAGAAGGTTAATGTAAACACCGGCGTCAGCTCTATGAAACTGCTAATTGTTATTAACCGAGGGGCAGAAGGTTAATGTAAACACCGGCGTCAGCCATATGAAACTGCTAATTGCAGCAGTTGATAGGGAGACACAGTCTCTGTCTTCCTCAAGTAAAACTTTATACGGTGAGCTCTTATCATTATTTGACACTGCTACCTTGGCACTTATTTTGTGGAAACTCTGGACTCAGTCTCTACATATGAGCGCAAATTAAGTAAATTAACGATGAAGAAAGTGGAAAGAGACCGTGAAGATTTTTTTTACTTGGCAATGTCTTCTCTTGGCCAAGGTTCACAGATAACGGCTCAAATTTAGAGCATGCGTGCATGCCTACTGAACAGCTTGACAAACCACAGGAACTACTGCGCGGTGAGAGGGAACATCCGAGGCAGAGTACAGCTGAGAACAAAGCAGAAGTGGATACAACTACATTGCAGATTCCTGTGAGGGAATCTACGATCCTGAATGGGGCTGTACAAGCTAATTCAACACTAACAAGTGAAAAAGGGAACTGAACTGGAGCGAGACTGAAAATATTTTTTACAACAGCACAAGCGCATCAGTCAGCTGAATCTGCTGCACCGTCAGATGTACAACATAATGCTGTTGGCGTTCACCCTTTAGTACAACAGAAACTTTGCTTTCCCCTACCAGTGAGAGATTTGACTTCCAGAAACAGGGAAGGAGCAAGAGTCGGCAGAAAAGGAAATTCGAAGGGCAGATGACTGGTTCAGGCAACATCAAAAAAGCCTTCTTTCACAAGAAGGCTTAGTTTGGAACTTATCAAGTTATGTACTCTCAAATGAAGAAATGAATATTTTGCAGAAGGGACTTTCTTTCATACCAAGTAGGTACTCAGACACTACTGAAGATATTTTTGATATTAAAAAGTTTTGCAGGGATTTAACCCTTAAGATGATGTTTAATGGCAGTGATAGGGAGATGAATGTTTTTTTAAGAAACCTAGCTCTTATGTACCACCTATGAATCCATTAATACATGCTTTCGAAACAATGTGTATACAAGATGTGTGTATACTGCAAAATGCTAGAAATACAGAACATAACAATGGCTTTAGGAAAAATAATCTTACTAGAAGTGAAAGGATGGCCTTAGTGCAGTTACAGGAAAATACAGATATAGTGATTCGGCCGCTGATAAGGGCGGGCCTATTGTCATCATGGATGCTAGTAAATATGAACATGCTATGCTCAATATGTTATGTGATGTTAGTTTCTATACGAAGATTAATCGTACAAAAACTGATAAAATGGTGCATCAGATTAAATTGAAACTGGACATATTATTGAGTGAGGGTCTATAACTAAGGAAATATTTGATTACTTCCTTGGAGAGCATCCTGTTATCCCCTGTATACAGGGGTTACCTAAGATTCACAAAGATAAAATCTGTCCACCAATGAGACCGATAATCTCTGGGAGAGGGTGGTCAACGGAGTCCATCTCCATATATATATATATATATATAAGAATCTGAGACCCTTACTTAATGTGGTACCACAGGTACTAAGAGACAATGAACATTTTTTAACTGATCTATTTGAACACATGCAAGTATTGAGTGAAAGGGATAGTTAACATCTTGGTCACCATGGACGTAGTATCACTTTTCACCGTAATCCCGAATGACCTGGGTACAGATAGTATAGAGAGATTTCTGATGACATATTCTAGTTTTGAAGCCAGACAGATCAAACTCATCAAGGATTTGCTTGAGATAGTGTTATGTTGAAATGTATTCTTATTTGGGGATGTGTTTTATTGGTAGAAAGTACAGTTGTGTACCTACCATAAATGTAGATGTTCGAGTGTATTCACTGTTGCAGTCATTACACTTGGGTTGTCCTGCTGGTAGGCTACCTGCAGTCGGCCTGAATTCCAAAGTCCTGGTCTGGCGTCGGTTGCTGTCGCCTCTTCCCTGACGTCAGTGCGCCAGGGGTATAAAAGATGCAGCCGACGACATTTTCTTCAGTTTTTCTTGCCCCAGATGTCAGGTGCCCCCAAAAGGGTAGGCTGTAAAAATTATGTTCATAAAAAAGCATGCACATAACCTTAATCTACAAGCAAATACACCACATAGGTTGTATAGAACAGATAGGTACAGATAAGTCCCAGCAAAGAAAAAGGGGGCTGGTGGGAGGGTAACCTGGACTGCAACAGTGAATACACTTGAACATCTACATTTATGGTAGGTACACAACTGTACTATGTTCATCGTGTTTCACTGTTGCAGTCATTACACTTGGGTTGAATCCCAAAGCTGACATTGGGCGGCTGGGCCTAAGTAGAGTTTGGAGTGGCTATGAGGCCCTGCAGAACTGCAGTGGCAAAGCCTGCTCTGGATTTAGAGTAGAGAGGTAAATGGTAGTGCCTTGTAAAAGTGTGCACTGAAGTCCATGTTGCAGCCTCCAAAATATCCTTGGTTAGTACTCCTCTGAGGAAGGCTGCTGAAGTGGCTGCTGCTCTGGTAGAATGCGGCCTAATGCCCTTGGGCACTGATTTACCATGTTGTGACTAGCAGAAACGAATGCAGTGGCCTATCCATTTTGAAATAGTCTGCTTAGAAATGGCTTTTCCTTAGGAACCTGCAGCATATGCCACTAAGAGTTGCTCAGTCTTTCTGAAGGCTTTAGTCTTGTCCAAGTAAAAGCGTAGCTGTCTGTGTATGTCCAAAGTATGCAGAAGTCTTTCCCCCTTATTCTGTGGGTTTGGATAAAAGGTAGGTAAATGTATGGTTTGGTTAAGAGCCACGCTGGACACTACCTTAGGCATAAATGTTGGGTTTGTCCTTAGAGAAACCCTGTCCTGATGGAAAATAATAAAAGGTTCCACAGCCATTAGTGCCTGTAATTCTGAGACTCTTCTTGCTGAAGTAATTGCTAGGAGAAGAGCGGTTTTCCATGACAAGTATTTTATCTCTGCTGTATTGGCAGGCTCAAAAGGAGGCAGTGTGAGTTTTTCCAAGACAAAATTGAGCTCCCATGTGGGTATTGGAGCTCTCCTTGGAGGTCTTATGTTTTTGGCCCCTCTGAGAAACTGTCTTAGCAGTGGATGAGAAAAAATAGGTGGGTCCGTATTGTAATGAGCTGAAATGGCAGAGGCATGGATCTTAATTGATGAGAAGGATAGGCCTTTGTCCAGCATCTCAGTTAGATATTGCAAAATCTGAGGAATATTTGGTTCAAGCGAGTCAATTGACTGCACTTGGTTCCAAGCACAGAATCTCTTCCATTTTTCTGCATAAGATTTTCTGGTGCTGGGCCTCCTGGCCTCTAAAATAACATCCATAACTGCTTTAGAGAGAGGTGTGTTCTGAATGATTACATTATCCACCATGCAGACAGATTAGGGTTCTGAGTTGGCTGTATATGATCTGATTGTTCTGTTGGGTCAGCAAATGAGGTATTAGAGGCAATGTCCAGGCTGGGCCTTGAGACAAGCTCTTTAGGATTGGGTACCAGTGCTGGCGTGGCCAGTCTGGGGCAATCAGTATAATTTTTGGCTTCTCTTGTCTGACCTTTAGGAGTACCTTGGAGAGGAGAGGCAGAGGAGGGAAGGCATATACTGTAAGGGCTTTCCAGCTGAATGAAAGGGCATCCACTTTCCATGCTTGCTTGTGATAAGTCCGAGCGCAGAATCTCTGTAGCTGGCAGTTGTGAGGGGAAGCAAGTAGATCTATGTCTGGGCATCCCCATTTCCCTGTTATGTTGAAGATTTGTGGGTCCAGTTTGCACTCGTGAGGATCCATGAGGTTTCTGCTTAGTTTGTCTGCCAAAGTATTTGTCTTTCCTGGCAGGAATTGTGCTTGCAGATGTACTTGATAAGTCAATGCTGTTTTCCACAAAGTCATGGCTTGCCTGCAGAGGGGGTAGGAATGTGTGCCCCCTTGCTTGTTTATGTACCACATGACTGTAGTATTGTCTGTCTTTATCAGTAGTTGTCCTGGATGAAGTAGGTCCTTGAAGGCTGTCAGGGCATTTTGTACAGCTAGCATCTCTTTTTGATTGATATGAAGATGCATTTGGTTTGTGGGCCATGTGCCCTGAATACATTTTCCTGCCATGTGCGCCCCCCAGGCATAATGTGATGCATCTGTTGTTAGTGTCTGCCTGGCAGTGGGTAAGGTGAATGGCTGTCCCTTGTTGTGGTGACAGGCCTGTGCCCACCATTGAAATTCCTGTTGCAGGCAGGGAATTAAAGTAATTACTGTTTCCAGGCTGTGGCAATGTTGAGTCCAAACACTTTTTAGATACCATTGTAGTTTCCTCATATGAAGTCTTGCATATGGAATTAGTAGAATGCAGGATGCCATGTAGCCCAGAGCCTGCAGATTTTTTCTTGCAGATAACTAGGTCATTGTTGCCAAGTCTTTGAAGTAAGAGGTCAGATGCCTTTGTTTGTCTGGCGTGAGATAAGCCATCTGGGCAGTTGTATTTAAGCTTGCACCCAGGAATATTATCTCTTGAGAGGGTACTAGTTTTGATTTATTTTCGTTTAGTGTGTACCCTAGGCAAATTAGTAATCTTTTTACAAACGCCAGATGCTGTAGTAGAATATATTTGTCCTTTGCTTGAATAAGGCAGTCGTCCAAGTAGGGGTATATTTGAATTCCTCTTTGTCTGCAAAATGCAATTACTGGTGCCAGGCATTTTGTGAAGACCCTGGGCACAGTAGGTTCATAGGTTCATACTAGGCTATCTGCCCTAGGGCATTTATAAGCCTAGCCAGAATGTGTTTGGCTTTCGCCACCCATTTTAAATTTATTTTGCTATGCCCTTTTTCGAGGTTAGTATACTGTGCCTCTATCTAACAGTGACACAGAAGTGATACCCGGGGTAAACCTACGATCTCCCATCCACTCATCAAGATTCCTCTTGAAGAGAGTCAATGAGGGACTCTGCCTAACCTGGACTGGGATTTTATTCCAGAGTGAAGGGAGCCTCTGGGTTATGAATCTGTCCCTCCAGCATGTCCTATTTATTTCAGTGCTGAGGTTCAAGTCTCTTGAGCGTAGCTCGATGGGATTTGGATTTTCTGAGGTGCAGCATGTCCATTAATTCGGGTTGGACATGGCTTTATACGTCAGGCACAGATCTCCTCTGAACAGGCGGTATGCCACTGAGTAGAGCTGGAGTTTCTTTAACCGGGCAGCATATGGCATCTGTTTGAGCCCTTTGATCCTCTTGGTGGGGTACTTTTGGGGTCTTTCCAGTTGCTGCAGGTGTCTGGTAAGGTACATCCCAAAAGGGGCATTGTACTCAATTATGGGCCTGATGAGGGATGAGTAAAGAGGCACTATGACCTCCCTCGTTCTAGATGTGAATCCCTTCATGATTAGGTGGGCTATATAAAATGTTTTTCTAACCACTTTGGCCACGTGGTTGTCAAATGAGAGATTGCTATCAACTTGGGTCCCCAGGTCCCTAATTACTTCTTCTGTACTTAATGGATTTCCACCTATGTGGTAATTTGTGGGCACTTTGTTTTGCCAAAGGGATGACTATACACTTTTTGGCATTTAGCTTGAGGCCATGGCTCTGGCACCAGTTGTCTGTTTCTATGAGGCCCTTTTGGAGGATGCTTGTGTCGGCTGGAGAGTCGATTATGGCACCCAGTTTCCAGTCATCTGCGAACTTGGTCAGCCACAGTCCTTCCGTGTTGGCCTGTACCTCCGAGAAATATATACCGAACAAGAGAGGTCCCAGGACTGAGCCTTGTGGGACACCACTTGTAACTGGTTTGGAGTCTGACATGGCTCCAGCAATTCTAACCATGTGGGTTCTGTCCTTGAGCCAGTTTGCAATCCATCTAGTGATATAGGGGTTTATATTTAAGCTGGTGAGCTTATCTATAATGCCCGAGTGGGGTATTGTATCGAAGGCTTTTACGAGGTCCAGGTAGGCTGTGTGGACCACCTTCCCTTCGTCAATGGCCTTGGTGACTGTTTCAAAGAAATCAACCAGGTTTAAGAGGCAGGATCTGCCCTTAACAAAGCCGAACTGGGTAGGATCCAGTGTTTGTAGGTCCCCAATATCTTTATTTATGAGGTCCATGATGATCCTTTCCATAGCTTTGCAGACCAAGCTAGTCAGGCTTATGGGGCGATAGTTTCCAGGATCCGTTGAGGCACCACCTTTATGGAGAGGGACCACTGTTGCTGTACGCCACTCTTTGGGCACATATCCTGTAGTAAGGCTGAGATTGAACAGTAGTTTTATGTTTGGGTTTAGCTCTTCTTTGAGTTCATGTAGGACGAGCCGGGACACCATCTGGTCCCATTGATGCTGTGTTTTTGCTTTGGAGAGGGCGGCTCTTACCTGAGCATCTGAGATGTCAGGGGCAGCACTCTGCTGGGATAGATATTTGCCCTTTTGGTGGGGGGGGGAGAAGTTTGCGCTGAACCTGTCAGCTAGGATGTTGGCAATGTCTGTGGGTTCGGTGTATTTTTTGTCATTTGGACTAATTCTGAGCATATCTGGGAATTACCACCCAGGTTCCTAACATAACTAAAGAAAGCCTTGTGATTATCCTTAGTGTCCTGTGCAAATTTTCTCTCGAAGCTGGCCTTAGACAATTTTATGTGTGCCCGTAGTTTTTTGCTAATACTGATCAGTGATGCCTTCCCTTTTTGGGATTTTGCTTTATCATTTAGTAGCTTCCTCCTTCTATTGTATAGTTTGTTTATGGCTGGGGTCCACCAGACAGGACGTCTGCCTTTGGAGGATTGGGTCTTGATTTTATTTGGGATCGCATGATCCATGCATTCCTGAAGGTGTTCATAGAATGCATTTATAAAGGATTCTGCGGTCTGGGCCGCATTTTCCACAGGCCCGGGGGCTTTGAAGGATTCCACCTCAGTTTTGAGGAGTGTAAAATTTGCTTTAGAGAAGTTTTTCACTGTGGTTTTCTGGGCAGGGGTGGGGTCGGGATGTGAATATCCAGTGAGATTAGTTTATGGTCTGATCTTACCAGTGAGGGATACACTTCTGGTCTGGAGCATAGAGTCCCCATGTTGGTGATGATCAGGTCCAGTATGTTTTCCCCTCTTGTGGGAGTGGTAACAAGTTGTTCCATAGCATTTGAGTTTATAAATTCTAGGAACCTTTGGGCTAGGGTGTTGGAGCTAGAGTAATGCTCCCAGTCTATGTTTGGGTAGTTGAAATCGCCCAATATAATGGTGTTTGGAGAGACCTTCATATTTTCCAGTGTTCTCAGGAAGGCCGAGTGGGGTTCCTGGGTTTGGGAGGGTGGTCTGTAGCAGGCTATAAACTGGAAGGCAGTTTTACCCACTGTTAGTTGCACATGGATAGTCTCTGATGCTTCGTGCTTTGCCACCAACCTGGAGGTGTGGGTATCATTGATGAATATCGATACTCCCCTCCTTTTGTGGTTCGGTCCAAGTTTTGGGGCGAAAAGCATGGTATGAGGTATAACCTGGTAGTGCTGGGGTGCTCTCGGGAGCCCTGAACCAGGTTTCTGTTACTGCACAGATATCGATGTTCTCCATGCTAAGGAGAGTTTCGAAAAGTGCATCTTGAGGTTTAGACTTCTGGCGTTGAGTAGCATTACTCTTAGTTTCTTATCCCTTGTGATACCTATGGAGGTGGGTTTGTCTTTTGAGCCTTGCCTAAAAAGGCACTATGGGGGTAGCAAGAGCCTTTGCCAATATCCGAAAGCCCAGGGGTGACAGGTGCAAGCCGTCCCTAGCGAAGCATCGTGGCTTGTCGAGCATATCATCCCAAGCTGACAGGCATTGGATCCCCTTTGAATGACACCAGTACTTAAGCCAATTGTTGAAATTGATCATCTTGTCTTCATATTGTGGCATCATTCTTGGTGAGGGTAAGATGCTACTCAAGGTCAGGGTCATACCGGCCTGGGCTACATGCTCAGAGAGCTCCTTTATGTCTCTTTTCATGTAGTCCAGGGAGGTACGTCTCAGGTCATTCACACCAGCATGGACAATGACTGAGTCATATTTGTACTTGCCTTGGAGTGACCTGAGTGCTTGTGTTATGTGGCGGATCCTAGCACCCGACAGGCTGCTCACCGTGACCCTCTCCTTGTTCAGCCTGGTGAGCAAGCCAAAGGGCAGTGCAGAGAATTGGTAGTGCAGTGAGCCATCTATGAATCTGAGGTATCTTCTGCAAGATTGTCTGATTGGGACATGCAGGTATGCCTCTTTGAGGTCCAAAGTTACAAGCCAAGCCTTCTTGCCCAGCATGGGCAGAAGCTGCTGTCGAGTCAACATTTTGAATTTTGGGACGTCCAGAAAAGTATTTAGAATAGACAGGTCCAGAATTGGTCTCCAGGCTTTGTCCTTTCTTGGTACTAAGAAAAGTCTTGAGTAAAATCCTTGTCCCTGCTCTTGTTGTGGCACTGGCTGAATAGCCCCCATTGTCCATGAGAGATGAAACTTGTTTTTGTGCCTCTTGCCATTGATTGCGTGGCAGGTCTGGCATTCCTTTTGCCTTTGGAAGGGTGTGAAAGTGGAACCTGTAACCCTGAGAGACTATATATTAAGACCCATTTGTCCTGGGTGATCTTGTGCCAGTTTTGTGAAAAAAGTGCTAACTTTCCCTCTAAGAGTGCTGCCAAAAAATAAGTGCTTGGCATTGGCAGAGGGAAGTCATTGGGACTGTTTTTTATAAGGCTGTGATTTGTCTTCTCTGCTTTTGGAGGTAGAAGCACCCCATTGTTTGGGCCTGTATGAGCCCTGGGGCTGTTGCCTCCCTCTAAGGTGTCTGAATCTGCCTCTTTGTGGTCTGTCTGACACTGGAAAGGACCAATTCTTAGAGGGCCAGTTTCTGCTAAATCTGGGTGGCTGTACCTGTAAGAAATCCTTTACTGTCTGCATAGATTTTGCTTTATCCTCCATTTTCTTTAACACCTCCTCTGCCTTAACACCAAACAAAGTATCATGCTGTAATGGAGCATCCAATAATTTTGCTTTAACATGATCAGGCAGATTCTGTTCCTTTAACCAAGCATGCCTTCTAATAACAGAACCTGTAACAGCGGCCCTGCATGAGGCCTCCAGTGAATCATAGCCACATTGCAAAGTATGTTTTCTCACTTGTTCAGCTGCATGCAATAAATCCTGCAAATCTTTGTTCTCAGAACATTCAGAATTTGTAAACATTTTTTGTTTTAACAAAGACATTAAGTATTGCTGATATTTGAGCATATGAAACTGACAATTTAAAGCCCTTACAGCCAAGGTAGCAGAAGTGTAAACTTTTTTCCCCCATCTGTCTAAATCTCTAGAATCTCTGTCTGAGGGGATAGGGTTTTTGGCAGAAGCAGCCTTGACCCCTTTGGGACCCTGTGAGATAGTTTCTGGGTCAGCAGCAGGGTTTTTGTAAAGAAATTTATGGGAGTCTGGGACCCTGTAGTATCTGTCCGGCTTAACAGGGGCAGGAGGTAAAGAGTCTGGAGACAGGCCGGACTCTGAAAAAACATCATCTACTATGTCTAGAACAGGGGGAATTGCAAGAGGTCTGTGCTGAGGAAGCAAAAGAAAGTCTCTAAGTCTTTTCTTAGAATCGGAATAATCCTGGCTCTCCCAATGGAAATGCTCCCTCATGGTATGCAGGGTTTCCCCAAAAGAATAGTCCTCAGCAGGAGAAGCTGAAGGAATAGAATCTTCAGCATCAGAATCCTCCTAGGGAGGAACAGAATATCCCTGATCAGAAGAGGAATCAGAGGAAATGGAAACCTGATCAGAGGAATCATATTCAGTGTCTTGCCTAGGCCTCTTATCAGGAGGGGGATGGGAACCCCTGATTAAAGTAATTAGGTCTTCGGCCATTTTGAGCATCTGTTTCTTAGGCATAGAAGCCTGTCCTGGAGAATGCTGTACTGGTTTCCTTGCCTTTAAAACTGTTTTAGACTTTGTCTTGGATGCTGAAGTAGGCTTTATATAAAGTTGTGTAGGTCTGAAGACACCCTCAGAAGCTGATGCCTGCTCAGCGGCTCCAGACCCATCTGAGGGATTAATTTCTGAAGGGCCAATACCTTGAGTATCCAGAGGCCTAGCTGTCTCCACGTGGGAGTCGAAGGCGGCCTGTGGCTCTGAGGTAGCGGGAGTCAGGGGCTGCGAAAGCGCCTCACTGAGCACCGGTGACTGGCCTAGAAGAGGCTTTGTCATTGGTTTTGGACCTCGGATGCTTGTCCTTGTCTTTATCCTTGTGTTTTTTATGAATTCCGGTCGTCGGTTGTTCCGACGGCATTATGTAGTTAAACCTTCTGCAGAATAATGAAAAGCAAAATCGTACCAACTCTTAATAGTGCGTTGGTTAAATCTAGCACAAAACCGACAACTAGCAATGTCGTGGTCAGGGCCTAGGCAAAGAATACAGTAAGAATGGAAATCCTTATGAGGTATTTGCTTCCCACAAGAAATAGAATTGTTAACTTTTTCTGACATCGGTCTGGAGCAAGAAAAAAGTTTCCCAACAGGGTAGTTGGCTTTATTGAAGACTTCGGATCTGAAATTCGATTTCGAAAATCTCAGGAGTCGGCCGACCGGCACTTGCGAACTGCTTTTGCTTCAGGCACCGTGTGGCAAGAAAGACTGAAGAAAATGGCGTCAGCTGCATCTTTTATACCCCTGGCGCACTGACGTTAGGGAAGAGGTGACAGCAACCGACACCAGACCAGGACTTTGGAATTCAGGCCGACCGCGGGTAGCCTGCCAGCAGGACAACCCAAGTGTAATGACTGCAACAGTGAAACACGATGAACATCAATGGTGTAGGTATGGGCACTTCGTGTGCCAATAGCTATGCCAGTGCTGTAACGGTGGTCTGGGAATCTGAATATATGTTAAGAGGTCCTTTCAGTAAATACATCTCTTTTTTCAGAAGGTTTGTAGATGACCTTTTTATTGTGTGGAGTGGAACTATGCAACAGTTAACTGAATTTATTCGGTATGTTAATGAAAGCACTGCATTTTTAAGGTTCACATTTACACACTCTAATAAAGTCATAAACGTTTTGGATGTGGCAGTTTTGGTAGACGAGAATAATAGACTGTACATGGAACAATACAGGAAACCATGTCATGTCGATAGTTTACTGTCAAATGACAGTATGCTCCCCCCATATATTTTCAAGAGTGTGGTAAGGAACCAGGCTTTTAGAGCCTCTAGACTCAATGGGAGGGAGTCTGACTTCTTGAGATGTACTGAAGGTATTACCAAGGACTTGATGGAGAGGGGGTACGATGGCCAGATGGGGAAGAACAATGTAGAGGAGGTAACCAGACTCAGAGATTCAGTGGCACAACCATATTTCTCCAAGAGGCAGGTCATTAGGAAAGTTAGTAATACTAGTAATAAAGGGATGCTCAGGATGCCCTTATATTATTCGTCCGATTTACAGACCTACATGGGCATAGTCGGGAAAAATTGGGGAATTTTGACTTCTGAAAAGGGTGTCAGTAACATTATAGAACAATAACCTCGATATTTTTTTCAGGAATGAGCTCTCCCTTAAAAGAAAGCCATGTTTCCCAAGGAGTAAAGCTAATGCCTTAGAAAATGGAGGTTTGACCATGTGTAGACACTGTAATTTTTGTAGTTACTTGGACACTAGTACTAAGTTTATGCATCCAGACAGTATACTTTTAATGTTTCTACTTTATGTAACACCAAACATGTAATGTATCTTGCCCATTATTTGAAATGTTTAAAATTTTATGTTGGTAAAACAGACAGAGTATTTAAAGATCGGATTAGGGAGCATGTGTACCACATTAATAGAAAGGACAGAGTAAGTGCACTATCTAAACATGTTAGTGAGACTGACGATGAATACATTTTTAAATTTCTTGTAACAGGGAGGGTGTATGAAAGTATCAGGGGTGGCTATGTCCGCAACAAGACAGAGGTTCTGGAAGCCAAATGGATTGTAAGGCTTAAGGCAGATAGTGGACATGGCTTGAATGATTATGTACCGCTGAAGCCTATATTAAAGAAAAGGCCCCTCTTTAGATGAATTTTATGAGTGTATTTCATGCATTTATTCTTAATGGAACTGTCAGTTTTTTATATATGTATTTTTGTGTGAAATTATTTTTAATATATTGCTGCTATTTTTTATAAGAGAGTGATTATAATTGTATATATGTATGTATGGTTTTAAATATTTGGGCCATGTGATTATTTAATAGCATGTGACTAGTGCTTTTACAGTATAAAATGAAGGTTAAGATGCAACATATTTACATCTGATGAAGTGGGGTACACACCTACAAAAGCGCTTATGTTTTTTATTCTGTGGTCTGTTCTATAATAAATAATCTTTATACTGGAATCTGCAGCCTACTCCTGGTCCTTCTTTGGTTTGTATGATGGTGTTACTCTTGTTGTGCATATTATGGGATAGTGAATTAGGAGCAAGGAAGACGGAGGCAAGTAGGGTGGGGGATATACTTATTATGTGTTGTGTTATGCTTAGAGTGGGTGGGTTGAAGAAGAAAGGTGGCGCAGGATAGGGGGTGTAGGTGGGGGAGAGATTATTAGAAAGTTTTGAGAGCTACTGCAGTAGGTTCTGCACATTGTAAAGGAGAACAGTACAAGCAGTGTGTTAGCATAAGAGGCAAGTATAGGAAAGAATATGATGGCATATGGTTACCCTGGGATATTGCATGAGCAACACCATGTGTCTCTTAAATATTGTTTGAGATGTTTTTTAAATTGCACCATGTTGCTTAGGAATATAAGGAGTCAACTACTGAGTTTAAAGATTTACTAACTTGTATTAGTAGCTTATTGGTTAAACGATGTGTGTGTACACACACACACACACACACACACACACACACACATATATATATATATATATATATATATATATATATATATATATATGTATATATAAATTCACTCATTGCCTTTATCTTGTATGATTTACTTTTTTCTTTCGTATTTATCTGAAACAAATTATCTTGTAAACTTTCTACAGATTTGTTTAATGTTTATATTCTTCTCTTAAGATTGTGTATTTGATTATGTGATATTACTCTACTGTTATTTGTATTTTGTGGAACTTTTCTCCGTGGGCCTCTGCTGAAAATGGGGTCTGGCCAAGTTTCAGTAAACAAATGTCAATAAATAAATAAATAAAACATATCCAAGTATAGCAAGGACTGATCTCTAAGCCAGGCATGTCTGCGAACAACAGAACTAGTAGCAGCAGCTTGTAAAGCATCAAAACCACACTGCAAAGAATGCTTACCAACCTGGTCTGAAGCATGCACTAAATCCTGAAGTTCCTTACAGTCAACACCTTCAGACAAAGCATCCACTTTACATTTCAATTGACTTAGCAAATAATTCTGATACCTGAGCATATGAAATTGACAATTTAAAGCTCTCATAGCCAAAGTAGAAGAGGTATACAGCTTTTTACCCCACCTATCCAGGGCCCTAGCATCCTTGTCCAGAGGAACCGGATTCTTAACCACAGAAGCCTTAACACCTTTGGGGCCTTGAGAAATAGTTTCTGGATCAGCCCTAGGACTCTTATACAAGTACTTGTGCTTCCGAACCCTGTAGTATCTATCCGGTTTAACTGGGGCAGGGGCAGAGAATCTGGGTTAAGGGCAGCCTCAGAAAAGACATCCTGAACAACATCCAGTACAGGGGAATAGCCAAAGGCCTGTGCTGAGGCAAAACAAGAATTCTCTCAGCCTTTACGAGAATCAGAATAATCCTGGCCATCCCACTGGAAATGTTCCCTCATGGAATGCAAAGTTTCAGAGAAAGAAAAATCTTCTGGAGGGGCAGAGGGAGTAGCGTCCTCAGCCTCGAATCAGAATAGGGAGGGAAATCCTGAAGCTCCTCCACAGAGGAATCTGACTCATTGGGAGACTGAACCAGACCCTCCAACTCTGTGTCTATCCTGGGCCTCTTCACAGGGGGGGCATGGAACCCCTAATTAAAGTAATCAAATCTTCAGCCATCTTTAACATGTGCTTCCTAGGAGCTGGACCCTGGGGATTAGCACCAGCAGGGATAGACTTAGATTTAGAATGGCCTTTGCCCTGAGAAGGAGGAGGTCCAACTACCCTATGAGGGGAGGAAGCCACTGACAACAAAGAAGCACCCTCAGCCTGGCCTAACACAGGAGAAGCCACTTCCTGCAGCAACAAAGGCTCCCCTAGACACACTGGTAAACTGTCAGAAGGAGCCACTGAAGCAGTCAGTGGTTCCACAGAACCGACGTCCGGAGTGGACGCCTCATCCTGTCTGGACCGCAAAGACTTATCTTTGCGCTTCTTAGAAGAACCAGTCGTCGGAGAATCCGACGGCATGTTATAATTACAACGTTTACCAAACACTAGCCTAGCACAGTCCAACCGACGTTTGATAGTACGCTTGTTAAAAGTAGCACAAAAGCGACACCCAACAACGTCGTGCTCAGGCCCTAAACAAGGAATGCAGAGTGAATGGTAATCCCTATGAGGAATCTGTTTCCCACAAGAAATACAGTTATTAACTTTTTCTGACATCCGGCAATACTGAGGCAAGAAAAAGACAAAAAATGTTCCCAACAGGGTACTTAGCCAACTTGGTATCCGGTCTGAAACTCGAAAATCGACAGTTCCAGAACGCCGAACGGCACTTGCAAAAACTGCTTCTGCTGAGGACCATGCGGCAAGAAAGACTGAGGTTATGGCGTCGGTCATGCGCATTTGTACTGACAAGTACTTACGTCAGTCTCAGGCGCCTGTGACTGATGCCGGATCTAGCCCTTTGGTATTCGGGCCGATGGTGGGCAGCGGAGTACCCATTTGTCAGGACTGCAGCAATGGGAGACGACGAACATCACACATATTTCTGTGAACCAGGCTGTAACTACAGATGCCATGTCATTTGCTCTTTGTTGAAACAAAATACTACAGCTAATGTGCAGAAATGTATTTCCTCACAGAATGCTTCCCTTTCTTCAAAGCTGTGCAGCTATGGAATTAGCATATTTGTGTAAGGAGGTATGAGTGGAGTGACGACTCTGCCCATGCATTTTTTTAAACGTGGATTTCTAGATTTCATGTTTGAAAGTAGTGCTTTCCACATTTTTTCTTAGACACAGATCAAATTTCGCATATATGTTACATACAGACTGTAAAATGCATGCATTCATGCGAGTAACATGCATGCAAAAGTGCACTCCTTTTTACTGCTTACTGTTTACAGGAAACAAGTGTGAGTCACCTTTGACAGCCAGGCAGTAAAACCTTATCATTAAAGCAATACCATGTTTAACTTATAAAAAGTAATTATCAACTATCAATTGTTTAGGTTAGAAATGCAGCAAGCTTTTGCTCAGGTTAATTCTTCTGGTAAACCACGTAACTGAAAGGCTTTCACAGTGACTGGAGTGAACCAGTTCAACAACCTTACTTTAACAATAAAGTCATCTGCAGTGTAAATAGAATGACAGGTCAATAGTTTAGTAAGTACCAGGATGCAAGGCAAACTCGTCTTAAAGAACTTCACAGGGTAGAAGAGAAAAATATAAGCTGTTGGTTATAAATAAGCTTAACCAATGGACAGAAAAGGATGCCAGGCTAGTCAGACGTGTTCCTCACTTCTCAGTGCAGACTTTATTATTATTTTTTTTTTTAACAGAAGAGCAAAACCAGTGGCCCATTTGTCAGAGGAGATCTGAAATATACAGTTTCATTATGCTTAAAATGTATTTTGGTAACAGACAATTCTGTCCAGGTGTGGGACTATGTTAGAGACAACAGTGTTAATTCTAGTGAGAGTAGTTTAATTGCAGCTGTTTCTAAGTAGATAAGCTATGTCGGCTTGAACTTTGACCTCATACTTGTTTCTCATTGGTTATGCTGCCTTTTTTGTTTACTTTATACTGTGCTCAGCTGTGGTGATCACATCACTCCCACTCCCCAAGTTGTAAATGAACAGTACAAAGTGTGTGCAAGTCAATTTTTTTCTCTGTTTTTTTTAATTCTATATTTTGTCTACTATGTTTTGTATTCTACATTTTAAATCATGGAGCTTTTCTCCCCAGGCCTCCACTGAAAATGAGCCCTTTCTTGGGCTCAGTCAGGCACTCATGGTAAACAAATGTAAAATAAAATAAATAAATAAATAAAATTTTAGTAGTGAAATAACATCTCCCCCATTTCAGAGGCACGAGGCATACCATGCTCTGGGCCAAACATCATTGTGTTTATTTGTGCCAATCTGCTACCAAATGCACTAGTCTGCTCACGGTGTTCAAAATAGTCACTCAGACCCAGTAACACATCCCTCAGCACCTTCCTTATCTCCCTTGAGGTTCTGTTCTCAGTAACCCCTCAGCACCTTCCTTATCTCCCTTGAGGTTCTGTTCTTAGTAACCCTGCACATCACGCACAAACAGCAGACTAGCTCTTCTATTGCCAGCCCTCTGGCACTTGGTGTCTTAGATTTTCAGTGAGCATGAGGTGGTCCTTGCACTGCCCTACCTCCTTCTTAACATAGCTGATTTTGTCTGTGAGAAGATAGAATATCTAGCATATTTAGAGGGGTCTCTCTCCCAGTTTGAGGCTTGCCATACCCTCACCCATATGTATGCAACACCCTCAAGAGACAAGACAAAACTGTCATATGCTGATGTCATTAAAAGATCACGACCCAAAGCTCTGAGAACTCTTAGGATTAGGCATTAGTGAAACCAATGAGAAGCAGCTAATACATGCACCCCCCATAAACAAGTCGCCAACAACATGCTACTCCCATGCTTAGTGCTCATAAACCAGCTTCTGGAAACATCTTTCCAAACAATGCTGGTCCTCCATAAACTCCATCCTCCACCCAGGTAAAGTCAGTACCCCTCCTCCTAACATCCCTCACTCCTCAGAAAATATTGCTACCTCATTCAACACACACTTCACACAAACCATACTATCACTAACTAAACAAAACAACCCCCTCCCCTCCATCCCACACCTTCAACTAGTAATCTCCCCACTGCCTTCTCTTTTTCTCCTGTACCTACCTCCAACATAAAAAAACTCTTAACTAAACTTAAGCCCACCAAATTAGCAGCAGACAACCGCCCAAGTGAATACCTACAAATTGCAGCTGATGCTCTGGCCTACTCAGTATCCATCTTGATTAACTGATCTCTGTCAGAAAGTTACGTTCCCACACTGTGGAAAGTATCACATATAATTCCCCTCCACAGAACTAACCAGTTACTACCCCATAGCTATGCTCTCTCCACTCTCCAAAATACTAGAGAGATGCATACACTCTCAGGTCTCAGACTACCTCCTTACTAACAAACTCCTTTCCAATACTCAGCATGGTTTCTGACCAAACCATAGCATCACCACTGCCTTACTCTCCTTTACTAACACTATCCTTCAGCATAAAAACAATGGCTATCTCTCCTCTGCTACTTTCCTAGACCTATCTAAAGCATTTGACATGGTCACACACAAACAACTTATCTCTGTCCTCAATAACCTATCCTTCTCACAATCAATCACCAAGTGGTTTCAGAGTTACCTGTCTGACCGCCAACAATCCCTTGTATGGCAGAATGACATATCTCCCCAACTACCTGTCTCCATAGGGGTTCCTCAAGGATCCATCCTTGGACCCCTACTCTTCTCTGTTTTCACCAATAATCTAGCCTCTGCCACCAAACATGGCACACCCATACAATATGCAGATGACTCAACCATCATCTGCTCAGCCCAGTCCCTACCCAAACTGCAAAAAGTCACACAGAAAGCCTTTTCCTCTGTTGAAACTTGGTTATCCGATGCCCAATTAATATTCAACCCAAACAAAACTAAACTACTCCTCTTCCAACCCACCAAACATACTCAAAACAACTCTCACTTTAACATCACAGCAAAAGACAACACCACTATATACCCAACTGAACACACCAAATTGCTAGGAGTGGAAATAGACAATAAACTAAAATTTGACATTCACATATCCATGACCATAAAAAAGTCCACAAAAAACTAGGAGCGTTATACAGAAATAAGCAACTTCTCACCAAAGCAGCAAAGATTTCAATAGCAAATTCCCACCTTATCTCCACCCTACTTTATGCCTCTCCAATATATACCAACCTAAGGCAATGCGATCTAAACATGCTAGAGACTTGCTACAACAAAATCACCAAATTCGCCACAGGGGCATCTTACCATTGTCACCACTGTCTCTCACTTGCTGAACCGGGCTGGCTTGAACTCCCTCACCTCCTTCAATGATATCAACTCTCACTCGCCCACAAACTAGTAAACCATCCACTAAATGTCCCATCCCTCCAGAATCTACTCCAACCCTATCGCACCACCAGACCACTAAGATCTAGCAACAAAAATCACTTGCAGATCACTAAAGCCAATAACTCTGCTGGTGAAGCACTATTCTCTTGCACCATAGCCAAATTATGGAACTCCCTCCCACCCACAATTACCTCCATGCCATCATGCACCCACTTCAAAACTTTACTAAAAGCGCACCTAAAAACATGCTGGCTATGCCCTTGCAATTCCCACTCTAATATCACCCACCCCATCCAACTACTACCTTTCTTTCCACTCCACTAACTACCTTGATAATAACAAGCTCAGATGCTCATAAGCCTAGTACTTATTATACAGCAGGAACTTCTTACTGTAACATTTCTTAATGTCTGTTATGTACTTCACAGATAAAGATTCTAGTTGTCTACTGATGTACTATGTTCTTCATCTGTAAATATGTTGTAAGTAATTGCTATGTAAATTGTTAATCGCTATGTAATCCAATGTAACTACTGTCTGTTTATTTTAACTGTGGAGCTTTTCTCCCCGGGCCTCTGTTGAAAATGGACCTACGTCCAGTCGGACACTCACGGTCAACAAATATAAATAAATAAATAAATCTTAATAACTAACTGGTGACTCTAATGTCAGACACACAAACTCCATGTTGACCAGACTGGACAAGGACAGGGTCACAGTTAGCTGCCTCTGGGAGCCAGGGTTGCAGACACAGCAAGGGCTCTCATGGCCCTCTCTACCAGCAAGTACGACTATGACATGACAGTAGTCCATGTGGGAGTAAATGGCCTAGCACAAAAACCCTTGAAGGACCTGCAGAAGGACATGCTGGAGCTTGCTACATAAACCTTAGTCAAGGGTAAGATGCTAGTTACTAAAAATAAATAAAAGCTAAGATGCTGGCTCAGCGTGGAATCCTCCCTTCACCCAGAATGATGCCTCATTTCAAGGATAGATAAGTGGGTTCAGCAATTGGCTAAGTAGCTGATTTCATTTCACAGAAATCCAGTTTGTGTTGCCCTGGAATGAGATGATAGACAGTCCAA